>NC_059211.1:35656357-35936810 GCF_020615455.1 Coregonus clupeaformis
ATAAGAAAATAATAAGAAAAAAAAATAATTACGAAATATTTTGTAAGATAAAAAAAACTAAAAAACAGTAACACACGTTAATGTCCCTGGTTAATTCAATTTATTTTAACACAAGTCATTAAGGCTTTGTGACAACTGCTGTACTACAAGGACTGGTCTGAGAGCGAAACAGTACTAGGGTTGTTCCACCAATTCGGTGCCTTTTGAGAAGTGTAACTTGGTCCAAAAAAAACTGTTGATTTCACCTAATTTTAACATTCTGTCACAAAGAGAACATGTTCAACATCATAAAACACAAATGTTCTAATCTCAACTGGTTAAATAAAAAAAATACTATAGTAAATGCCAAATAAAGTAACAGGATTGACCATAACAGGGTTGACGATTTCATCTTAAATCAGGCATAAATTCCCTTGAAAGGGGGAATGGAAGCGTGTTCTGTGTAACAGGGAGTGGCAATTGAATGCAAAATATTGAAATTGTTAAAACATTTCTAGACTCTCTATCTATTGGTAACAGGATTGACGTGTTATGCTAGACCCGCTTAGTTTTCCACCACAAAACACCAGAAAATGGCCAAAAAGAGTAGAACCTGCTCAACTGCTTTTACGCTATGATTTGGTTATTAGATGTTCAATGTTTCTTTTGAAAAAAATATTTTAAAAGGAATATTTTTACCATATTGCTAGGAGAGTTCAGTTCACATAACAGGGTTGACAATAAAATGAGGGACAGGTAAAGTACCAGTCAAAAGTTTGGACACACCTACTCATTCCAGGGTTTTTCTTTATTTTTTAACTATTTTCTACATTGTAGAATAATAGTGAAGACATCAAAACTATGAAATAATACACATGGAATCATTTAGTAACCAAAAAAGTGTTAAACAAATCAAAATATATTTTATATTTGAGATTCTTCAAAGTAGCCACCCTTTGCCTTGAAGACAGCTTTGCACACTCTTGGCATTCTCTCAACCAGCTTCATGAGGTAGTCACCTGGAATGCATTTCAATTAACAGGTGTGCCTTGTTAAAAGTTAATTTGTGGAATTTCTTTCCTTCTTAATGCGTTTGAGCCAATCAGTTGTGTTGTGACAAGGTAGGGTTGGTATACAGAAGATACCCTATTTGGTAAAAGACCAAGTCCATATTACGGCAAGAACAGCTCAAATAAGCAAAGAGAAACGACAGTCCATCATTACTTTAAGACATGAAGGTCAGTCAATCCGGAAAATGTCAAGAACTTTGAAAGATTCTTCAAGTGCAGTCGCAAAAACCATCAAGCGCTATGATGAAACTGGCTCTCATGAAGACCGCCACAGGAAAGGAAGACCCAGAGTTACCTCTGCTGCAGAGCATAAGTTCATTAGAATAACTGCACCTCAGATTGCAGCCCAAATAAATGCTTCACAGAGTTGAAGTAACAGACACATCTCAACATCAACTGTTCAGAGGAGACTGCGTGAATCAGGCCTTCATGGTCAAATTGCTACAAAGAAACCGCTACTAAAGGACACAATAATAATACGATTTTTGCTTGGGTCACCTTTATTTAACCAGGTAAGCCAGTTGAGAACAAGTTTTCATTTACAACTGCGACCTGGCCAAGATAAAGCAAAGCAATGCGATAAAAACAACAACAACACAGAGTTACATATGGAATAAACAAAAACGTACAGTCAATAACACAATAGAAAATAGAAAATCTATATACAGTGTGTGCAAATGTAGTAAGTTATGGAGGTAAGGCAATAAATAGGCCATAGTGCAAAATAATTACAATTTAGTATTAACACTGGAGTGATAGATGTGCAGAAGATGATGTGCAAATAGAGATACTGGGGTGCAAATTAGCAAAATAAATAACAATGTAAATAACAATATGGGGATGAGGTAGTTGGGTGGGCTAATTACAGATGGGCTGTGTACAGGTACAGTGATCGGTAAGCTGCTCTGACAACTGATGCTTAAAGTTAATGAGGGAGATAAGTGTCTCCAGTTTCAGAGATTTTTGTAGTTCGTTCCAGTCATTTGCAGCAGAGAACTGGAAGGAATGGCGGCCAAAGGAGGTGTTGGCTTTGGGGATGACCTGTGAGATATACCTGCTGGAGCGCATACTACGGGTGGGTGTTGCTATGGTGACCAATGAGCTAAGATAAGGCGGGGATTTGCCTAGAAGTGATTTATAGATGACCTGGAGCCAGTGGGTTTGGCGACGAATATGTAGTGAGGGCCAGCCAACGAGAGCGTACAGACATTAGACTGGTGGAAATTTGTCCTTTGGTCTGAAGTCCAAATTTGAGATTTTTGGTTCCAACTGCTGTGTCTTTGTGAGACGCAGAGTAGGTGAACAGATTATCTCCTCATGTGTGGTCCCCTCCGTGAAGCATGGAGGAGGAGGTGTGAAGGTGTGGGGGTGCTTTGCTGGTGACACTGTCAGTTATTTATTTAGAATTCAAGGCACACTTAACCAGCATGGCTACCACAGCATTCTGCAGCGATACGCCATCCCTTCTGCTTTGGGCTTAGTGGGACTATCAGTTGTTTTTCAACAGGACAGTGACCCAAAACACACCTCCAGGCTATGTAAGGGCTATTTGACCAAGAAGGAGAGTGATGGAGTGCTGCATCAGATGACCTGGCCTCCACAATCACCCGACCTCAACCCAATTGAGATGGTTTGGGATGAGTTTGACCGCATAGTGAAGGAAAAGCAGCCAACAAGTGCTCAGCATATGTGGGAACTCCTTCAAGACTGTTGTAAAAGCATTACAGGTGAAGCTGGTTGAGAGAATGCCAAGAGTGTGCAAAGCTGTCATCAAGGCAAAGGGTGTCTAATTTTAAGAATTTGTTTAACACTTTTTTGGTTAATACATGATTCCATATGTGTTATTTCATGTTATTAATGCTGAATATTTATTCATACTAAAAAGCAGATTTATTGAGTTCTGCATGTGGTCTATATTAAAGGTAACTTAATTTAATATAACAGGCTTTTAAAATTCTAAATTGGTGTACAATTTCTACTTAAAAGGGAAGCAAAAGGCACTCATTTCGTGGAACGACCCTCTAATACCCAGAATGGCAACAAGGCCTCACATTTATAGAGCACTAGAAGTCTAGCTACGGACAAAAAACAACTGTTAGTGAAATACAAGCCTTTTTTTATTTATTTTTATACAAATGCTGCTTTTTTTCTGCAACCCCAACAGATAATTTTGTTTGGACCTTAAATGGTCTAGTTTAGGCTGTAAACAAGCGAGTGTACACTAATAGCAATGGAGACAGTAAAGCTGCCTGTCTGCAAACAACATCTGTGGGTGTTAGCAAGACTAGTGAAATGAACAACATGGCTGTCAACAGGACTGCCTGTTAACTCCTATCCACATGCTATATACACTGAACAAAAATGTAAACGCAACATGCAACAATTTCAAAGATTTTACTGAGTTACAGTTCATATAAGGGAATCAGTCAATTGAAATAAATGCATTAGGCTCTAGTCTATGGATTTCACATGACTGGGAATAAAGATATGCATCTGTTGGAAACAGATACCTTAAAAAAATGGTAGGGGCATGGATCAGAAAACCAGTCAGTATCTGGTGAGTCCACCATTTGTCTCATGCAGTGTGACACATCTCCTCACATAGAGTTTATCAGGCTGTTGATTGTGGCCTGTGAAATGTTGTCCCACTCCTGTGCTGTGCGAAGTTGCTGGTTATTGGTGGGAACTGAAACACACTGTCGTACACGTTGATCCAGAGCATCCCAAACATGTTCAGTGGGTGACATGTCTGGTGAGTATGCAGGCCATGGAGGAACAGGGACATTTTCAGCTTCCAGGAATTGTGTACAGATCCTTGCGACATGGGGCCTTGCATTATCATGCTGAAACATGAGGTGATGGCAGCGGATGAATGGCATGCCAATGGGTCTCAGGATCTCGTCACGGTATCTCTGTGCATTCAAATTGCCATCGATAAAATGCAATTGTGTTTGTTGTCCGTGGCTTATGCCTGCCCATACCATAACCCCATAGCCACCATGGGGCACTCTGTTCACAGCATTGACATCAGCAAACTGCTTGCCCACCTGATGCCATACATGCTGTCTGCCATCTGCCTGGTACAGTTGAAACCGGGATTCATCCGTGAAGAGCACACTTCTCCAGCATGCCAGTGGCCATCGAATGTGAGCATTTGCCGAACTGCAGTCAGGTCATGACCCTGGTGAGGATTACTATCACGCAGATGAGCTTCCCTCAGATGGTTTCTGACAGTTTGTGCCGAAATCCATCGGCTGTGCAAACACACAGTTTCATCAGCTGTCCGGGTGGCTGATCTCAGATGATCCCGCAGGTGAAAAAGCTGGATGTGGAGGTCCTGGGCTGGCGTGGTTACACGTGGTCTGCGGTTGTGAGGCCGGTTGGACTTACTGCCAAATTCTCTAACGATGTTGGAGGCGGCTTATAGTAGAGAAATTAACATTAAATTCTCTGGCAACAGCTCTGGTGAACATTCCTGCAGTGAGCATGCCAATTGCATGCTCCCTCAAAACTTGACACATCTGTGGCATTGTGACGTGCGACAAAACTGAACATTTTAGAATGGCCTTTTATTGTCCCCAGCACAAGGTGCACCTCTGTAATGATCTGCTGTTTAATCACTATGCGGTTTAATCAGCTTCTTGATATGCCACACCTGTCAGGTGGATGGATTATCTTGGCAAAGGAGAAATGTTCACTAACAGGGATATAAACAATTTGCAAAACAAATTAGAGAAATAAGCTTTTTGTACATATGGAACATTTCTGAGATATTTTATTTCAGTTCATGAAACTTGAGACCATCACTTTACACGTTGCGTTTATGTTTTTGTTCAGTATAGATAAGAGATGCTACCTCCTATCATCATGCTATGTACAGTAGATAGGAGATGGTCAAATCAACCAGTTGCATCAGAGAGCAAAACCAGATAGAGCGAAGCATCCCATCATGTGCTATTAATCACTTGGAATGTGAAGGGACTTAATAACCAAGCAAGGTATAAATAGATCGATAGCTAGATGCCAAGACAAATGTGAAAGACAAAAGTAATGTGAACGATCTCTTGATGATAACCCTGTTTGTAAGCCAGCTAGTTTTGCATGCTATCGGTCATCTGTCTAAACTTACTGTTGTTACAACATTGTTGATTAAGTATCAGTGGTGTTTTTGTTTATACTGAGTGATGATTGCTTTGCAATCCTTAGTCTCACGTTTGATTGGTGTTACACAGCTTGGCATTAGGCATTATGGGTTCTCTTTACTATATAACAATTGTATTGTAAAGCTATGTATATTTTTGTGAATATTGTAAATAATCTAAAATGTTATAAGGAGAAAGTCAAAATATAATGTGCAAGGTTTTGTGCATTAGCAGCATTAGAAATATCATGTTGTTAAATAAGACATCGTTAAGTGGCTACGTTTGGCCAGTATTCCCAAAGATATAATAATGTTTGTATCCACTGTGAAGTAACTAAAATGCTACATGCTGCAGTGTTGGATCATAAATATACAGTATGGTTAAAAGTGAACTTGGGGCACAGTAATTGGGCATTACATTTAAAATACAAAACAACGTGCCTTTCTATCTGGGTCCGACACCACTAGAACTTCAGCTGTTTGTATTCTGATTGTACATAATAATATTGTACACAATTTCATACCAAAACGTGTATCTTTTGTGAACCTGATATGGTTGAGATTGTGTAATGAAAATATATGCCAAAATAGTCATTGGCTTGTTATGCTATTCTAATGTTCAGTAGATCTGACCCAGATTATCAAGTTTCAAGTTTATTTTCTATATGTAATAAAAACATTGGCAATCTTACTCACCAGAGCTCTTGCATCAAAATGAAATAGTTAAAAGCCCAGTCAAAAATGTGATTGTCCTGTGTTTTATATATATTTCCACACTATGAGGTTGGAACAATACTGTGAAAATGATGATAATGCCCTTTTAGTGTAAGAACTGTTTGAAAATACCTCCTGAAATGTCAGCCTGTTTTGGTGGGACGGAGTTTTGACCTGCCTGGTGACATCCCCAGGTGGTAAATTAGTTAATAGACCAAGAAGAAAGAGAGTTCCAAACCTCTCTGCCAATAACAGCTAGTTTTCAGTTTTCCCCTCCCCACTCAGACCACTCCCAGACAGTCAAGAATATTGGTTGAGAAATTGCTCTTTGCTAAGAAGCTATTTTTTTGTCTTTTTGACCATTTTAATTGAAAACAATCACAGTAAGGTACTTAATTGTTACCCAGAAATTATTTGATATTGAGATAAAAACAGCTGCATTGGACCTTTAAACATTGCCATATACTGGCTCCATCCTGGAATCTTAATGGTGTACTTGTTCTGACAAACATTCTACTACTCATTAATGAATTCATCCTGATTATTTGCGCTCTCAAGTAAAACATGTATTGTTTCTCTCTGTGTATATAGACAATTGGGGACTTAGATGTATGTAATGTGTGTTAGCAATGAGTACATTCATTGTGAGTGACATAAACAACTTTGTGTTGAGTTGTATTGTGTTGCTTCAGTTGTAATATCATATGCCATGCAAAGCTAATGCAAAGCAAAAGAATCCCACCGTCATAGAATCCATGAATGTTCTTTGGTGTGCCTTTACTTTTTGTATTTGGGGGTTTGAATAGATATATGTTTTTTTTATAGGAGAAAAGGGATGTTTAAAAAAAATCAATTTTACTATGTGTTTATATGTTTGGAAGGAAAATAGAAAACCCAATACATTAGAAAAATTTGTATTAGACCCTACTTTTATGTGTAATGTATTTTAAGTGTTGCTTGCTGCAGATCCTGATAGAGAAGGTATGTTATCTCAAAGCTTTGAGTCTTTCTTGTATGTAAACATGTATAGATGACTCCACAGAGGAAAACAGAGTATGAATATATAGTTGTGTATAAAATTATATATTTTTTTAAGTATTTACCTAGAGCCAATCTATTGTTGACTCTTTGAGTACTGTGAATTTTTTGTTTTGTGCTCTTTCTATTTTTTTGTAAATGTGCATATATTACTTTATATGTATTTCTGTTACTAAAGTTACATAAAAATATTAGCAATTTTCTTCATATGTGATGTTTTGATTAAATTGACCTCCTTAAAAGGATACTGTTTTTAGTGAATTTGTCCTATGTAAACATAGAGACAATTAGATATGATATAGCTTTACAAAAGTAATATATTTTATACCCATATCTTAAAAATAAATACAAATGTGACATTATTGATAATATATAAGTAAGCAAGACTGAATTGCTATAAACACAATGGAATAGTAGTACAACATAGTACTTCATTGTATTTTACATGAATCAAAAGAAAGGTTTTTTCTGTGTCGTCTGTTCCTATCACAATTTCAGCTCTTGTATTACAGGTTGAGTTGTATTCATACTCTGAACACTGGTCTTATTCAATGTCCTGTTCTGTGATTGTGCCAGACAGGTTTTTCCTTTTTTGTTTGAGCTATATTGTAAGTTCTCTCGGAAGGTTGCTTTCTCTAGTGGAATGGCAGTCTTAAAGCTGGATTCAATCCGTATTGGCGAATTATTGGGCGGAAGATCCACCTCAAAATGTCAAGGTAATTTCCGATTGAGCCGACATAAGGAACCTTTCCCTTGAATGTAGTCTCCGCGACTGCGGGAACATTGCCTTTAATTGTCCATCGCTCTATAAAGCGGCTCTTTAGCGCTACGGATTAAATAGAGCCCTTAGTCTGTATGTTACCATCATTTGCATGTATAACATTCCTGTAGTTCACTGGCTTTTCTTATCTACTGTGGGATGTTTACCCATGAACCTGTTGAACCCCAAATTACACTATGAGTTTGGATTCGATTAGATATTATACTTGTAAGTTTAGATCTCAAATTCAATCACTGTTAGTAGATCTTACAGTGATACAGTATTAAGCAAAGTAGATCAGCGGAGGTTTTGCATAATATCAGCGCTGAACAGTTAATTTGCCCAGTAAAATAATCCCTGAATTGCTAATTGTATAGCTTTTTTATTTGTTTGAACCTTTTCTCAATGTCTGCGTGTGTGTGTGTGCATGTGCGTGTGTGTGTGTGTGTGTGTCTGTGTGTGTACAGAATGTATGTACAGTATATGTATGTGTGCGTGTGATAGAGAGACAGATGTGTTCTGCTATTTACTATGTTGTGATGGTTGAAAGGGCCTTATGTTTTTCTCTATATGTTCGTGTCTACAATCCTTGAAGCTTTTCCACAATTGGACAGTCAAGGTAGATGGCCTCTTTCTACCATTGGTCAGTTGGCTGTAGTTTCATTACACACAACCAAAGGTCTCAAAGCTATTTGTTGATAAGATTGTTGTTTTTGTTTTGCAAAGCTTTTTGTAAATCATGCTGTAAATATGCATGGCATTTTGTATGCAAATTTGTATGCCTAATAAATTCTTATAATCATTCATAACTTGTTCGGTCAGTTTTTTTGTCTTCCTCTGATTAATACACTCAAGCAGCACATTTGTAAAGTAACAACATCAGTAACAACATCAGGCTGAAAATAAATGTTGGCCTATTGAATGTTGGTGAGAACCATATTGTCAAGTTCTGCGTGATTTCTGGCTGACCACAGCTCTGCCCAAACTTGAAAACGGCTTTATCCTTGATGAACGCAAAGGACAACTCAAAACTGTTCACTTTATGATTTTTTATTGTCATAAAGATGGAACAGAATAGGTTGATAACCTTCAAAACACACAAACAAAAACCCATGGATTAGTTACAAATAACTCTCAATTCCACTTTCTCAAAAATAAGCATAAACTAATGTTACTGAATCCTCAAACCTAACCAAACAATCATTTCATCATTTAGATTAACCTAGGATCATTGCAAGTTAATAATTAAATATCAATATCATAATTAAACATTTAACAATACACATGATTATAGTAACGTTACTGTCAAACAAAAGGGCATATAGAAGCATGAATTCACAACACATTCTGTCCTACCAGTTGCGTCTTTGGATGATCAGGAGCTGTGGTCATTGGTATCTCTTCTCAGGAATGAGTGAGAGCCAAGTAAGCTTTTACCAAACATTTCGATGCCATGCACATGCACTGCTTGTGGGTGCGCAGGTTAATATGGTCCCCAGAGCACTTCCTGGTGGTTGGTTTCAACAGCTCCGGTTGCATGGTTGCCCCCCTGCAGGTTGGGAGTGCTTTGAGCACCCTGGGTGGATTTAGGCTTGAGTGCTCGGTATAGCTTGTAGTCAGGAATTGACACAACACCTCCCACTTGACCTCCTGGTTCTTCAACCCAAGGAGGTCACACAGAACTGTGATGTGTTGGATTCAGTTACTCTATTTTTGATCCTGTTGCTGCTGCTCTTCAACTGGAAGCAAGACAACTATCCGTCTGACATCCCTGTGAAGAACTGTTGCTGGTATCTTGATTGAATGTTTTTCCATCTTTTTAGTGGGCTTCTTGAGCTAGAAGGGAGGATACCCATGACGTGCAGGGCAAGATTGGTACTGCAGTTTTTTCTTCATTAAAGATTTGGAATCTTCCTCCACAGAGCAAGAGTCCAGTGTTTTCCTCTTTGACCACAGCAAGCCTGCTGAGTGTGGTGTCTGGCCAGGTTACATCCTTTTGGGCTGCAAGGAAGAGATCCCTGAGTGCATCTTCACACTCCATGATGGTAAGTGTAGCTTTCTTGATTCTGGACTTGATCTCAAGAGCTGAAGGAATTTCCTTTTTCTTTGGCTTGCTTGTGGTGGTGGTCTTGGCTAGCATTTCTTTCCACCTTGTGGCAGCTCTCCACACCCAGGCAATGACTCTTGTCAACCTGGTTAAACTGCTGAACTTGCTGATGTTAAGGATATTCCCCACTGAATAACCAGAAGGTGGTCTTTGGACTTGGATTTGTTGCCCTCTTCCATTAGGGCTGCTTTGCAGGTCTTTACCTTTGTCAGAGGTTGGAGATATTGGTATACGTGGAGCATGTTGGATCTTTTTCCCCACCTGCGCTCTAGTCAGTGCTGCTGTAAAACATTTCCTTTGGAGCTTGTTTATGCCTTCTTTGGCATCTGCAGCGACTTCTTTGGCTGACTTTGTCGGCCAATCCTCTACAGGTCGTTTCAGAAACTCTGGGCCGTTCTGCCACACAGAGTTCTCTTTGAGGTCCTCTGGGGTTGCTCCTCTTGTCATGAGGTCAGCAATGTTTTGCTCACCTGGAATCCATCTCCAGTCCTCAACTGATGTGGACTTCTGGATCTCTCCCACTCTGTTTGCAAAAAGGTCTGGTACCCATAACTGTCCCTTTGGATTGCACCCAGCACAGTTTGACTATCTAACAGATGGATCCAACGTCCTACTTGCATCCGACTGTGCTTTTCAATGTATTTCCTGAGTCTTGCAGCGAACACTGCACCACAGACTTCAGCCTTCACTGGTTCTCCCTTTTTGGTCAAGTGGTGTAAGCTTGGCTTTGGACTCAACAAGACGGACCAGGATGCCTTGCTCGGTCTCCCACCTGAAGTATGCCACTGCTCCATAACTCTGGTCGCTCCCATCTGAGAATGTTATTCCCCAGGGTTCTCCAATCCTTTTGACTGGAGTCAGGCTTCTATGGAAGGTAATTTGGTTGAGGCGTGTGTATTCCTCAAACAGGTGGATTGCTTCTCCTCTAAGTTTCTCAGACAGAGGTGTGTCCCATGTGTCTCTTGTTAGAGTTTTGCCTCCAGTTTCTTGGAATGCTTTTCTGACTAAAATGGCTCCTTTCTGTTTGGCAGGTGTTGCAAGGCCTATTGGGTCATACAAACTAGCTACTTGGCTAAGCAGTTGCCTTCTGGTCAGTGGGTTTGGAGTTTTCATTCTCACTTCCTCTCCAACGAGATCTTGACTGATCCTCATCTTCTTTTGTCTCTTTGAGAAGTTTATCGAGGTCATGAGGTACAGTTTGTCTGATTCGACTAAATAACCAACTCCAAGGGCTCTGTTGTCTCCTTCTCTCACTTGGTTGGGGAGGATGAAGACTTCATCTGATGATGTTGGATGTTCTGATGTAGATGTTTGCCTCCCACTTTGGCCTGATCGGACCCACGGCTTGAGGAAGAATCCACCTGCCTTTAGGATTTCTTCGACTTTTTTGGTGGTTCCGTCTAGCTTTTTCAGGTCATTATGGGATGTCAGGATGTCATCTACGTAGGAATCCTCTTCAAGGACCCTCCGTTCCTCTTTCAGATGTGTGAACATGGGCAACTTCGCTGTTTCTCTCATGGCTAGTTGTGCGATACACCCTGCTGGTCGATCGCCCATGTTGACCCTGGTGATGGCATATTCCTCAATGTCCCCATCATCACCGTCTCTCCAGAGGAATCTATGGAGGTGCATCTCCAGGTCTTCGAGCCACACAGAATTGTACATCTTTTTGATGTCGCCGAGAGCAGCATGGATTCCTCTCCTGAACCTTAGCAGTACCGCTCGAATAGGATTAAGTACATCAGGCCCTTTCAGAAGAAGGTCATTCATGCTGCTTCCTCTAAACCTCTGGCTGCTGTTCCATACCAGTCGGACAGGTGTAGTTATAGAGTGTGGGTTTGGTGCTATCAAGTGACTGACGTACCATACTGGACCTTTCCAGTCGGCAATGGTCTTTCTAGTGAGTTTCTTTGCTGCCTTCCTTTCCACCATCTCATGAACTTGAGTTGTGTATGCTGCACGCCAATCTGGTTCTCTCTTGAGTTGTTTCTCCGTCCTCAGAAACGTGGCTTCCACTGCGCTTCTGTTGTTGGGCAGGGAACTTGGATCTTCAATCCAAGGGTATTTTGTGTCCCAGTGAGGCTCCTGACTATGCACATCTGATTCCACGTAACTGAGACCTTGCCTGATTATCTCAAGCTCTCTTTCTTCACTAAGAGTCATGTCTTTGCCTCCTGGTTGACAGTTACCACAACGACATCCTCCACACATGGGTTCACAGGCCGCACCAATGCTGTCCCACTTCCACCAGTCCAAGAAGTCTTTGCCAATAACAGTGGTTTTAGTTTCAGCTCTAGATTCTTGCATCTCAGCAATTTCTTGATACTTTACTGCTGTGATTCTCATAGATCGTGCAAAATGAGTTTCAGAATTGTGCAGGGCCATGTCCACTACTTCACAGAGGTCTGGATGTGCTCCTCCAACGGTCTTTCCTAAAGGGCTCTCCCACAGGACAAGATCTCCTACTACCTTTACTCTCTGTGGAGCAAGTCTTCCTTCCCGGTGGCTTATGAGAAGCTCAACATGTTCTGGTCTGTGAAGGTCTTCCAGGTTGGTATCGGGGAAGAACTTCTTGAGGTGTTGTGCTTTGATTGCTCTGTGAACTTTTGCAATCTCATCCAACCCATAACAGATCAGCTCATGAGCTTTCTCCGTGCCTCTTGGTGTCTTGACTCTCACCTTGAGTAAGTATATTTTGGTCTTCACCTTCATGGCCATGCCTCCAACTCCATGGACGACTAGTGTGATCCTTTCACTTGAAGCTTCAGTCTCCTGGCGGCTGTGTGAGTGATGTAGTTGGTGTCTGATGCTAAGTCAATGAGAGTTCCAATTTTCTGCCCTGCGTTAGTAGTTACTTCGAGAAGCATAAGAATAACTGGTAATTCACGTGTGCTTGAGTCCATTACCCCAGGAAGGCTTCCTCCAGTGCAGTGTGATTTTGCCATGTTGGTGAAAGCATTCCTGAATTTTTTCTGCCACGTCCGGGGTGAGCTCACGTATTAATCTCTCTTGCTCCTCTGTGAATGTTTGCCTCCTGGTGCTGGGTTTTCCACTTTCACGTATTCTTTCCTCTTAGCCCCTCCTTTAAGGCAGAGAAAGAAATGGTGATCCGAGGAGCTTCCTCTTTTGCAGTCTCTGTTTCTGCAAAGGTAAGTGTCCGTACATTCCTCATCCTCTCCATGACATCTGAGGCATCTTCTGCATGCTCCCAGTCTTTCGACAGCATTCAGCTTCTCACTAGGCTTTAGTTCTTTGAACTGCTTACAAAAAGAAAATCTTCTCACGGTGCTTTTCATCTCCACACACAACGCATCCTCCCTTTCTCGTGGACCTTGTGGAAGCATACCGCTTCTCCGGGTACGTAGCTTTCTTTTCAGGGTTTTCACTTACACCCAACTGGTCCAGTTTCTCCAGTATGTCCTCTTGTGTCTTTAAAAATCTTAGAAGGCTGTCGAAGTGATTGTCAGGTGTGACTCCATTTCTTGGGTTGACCATGAATGTCAGCCAGTCCCTCTTCATGTTATCCGGCAGCTTGCTCTCTATGGATCTGATGACAAGGGGATTCTTTATGGCTCCACTGCTTTCGAGCTCCGTGAGGTCATTCAGGGCCTTTTCCACAGCTTGAATCAGGTCAATAACCTTCCTTGGTTGGTGTGACTTTAAAGGAGGGATCCTCTCCAGGTCCTCAATTATCTCCAAAGCAATTGTTGGCTTGTTTCCATACCGGTTTTGGAGTACTCTAAACATGTCTTCAGCACTGTTATATGATGACAGGCGCAGGTCTCTACATATTCTCTCTCGTCCACACTGTCAAGAAGTTGAAACTTCTTCACCTCCACTGAACCAGTTGGCTCTCCCTGCTTTTGCAGGCTCTCCCAGTCTTTCCTCCATCTGTGGAAATTCCTCCTAAGCCCAGTGAATTTAGGTAGACTGGTTGGTTTTATTCTCACCACTGGTTGTGGGACTGCTCTTGGTTGAAGCTCTGTAGGTCTTCTGTCCTCTTCTGCAATTCTCTGTGCGATGAGGAATTCTGTTCTTTTGGCCTCGAGGTTACTGCCGAATATTCTCAGATCTTTTACTCTGCCTGTCAGATCTGCAGTCTCATCGTGTGGGACCCATTTTTCCCAGTCTTTCAGGCTTTCACTTGCATCATGGATTAGCTTCCTCGCTCTTTCCAGCTGTAGTTCATAGCCGTCCCTGTTAATAGCAGTGACGGGGTTTCTTTGGCTCTGTCACAGGCTTTCTCCGCTTCTTGGATTGCAAAGTCTACCTCCTCTTTACCGTATCTTGGCCAGAGGTTGAATTGGACTGCCTCTCGGATTTCCTCCAATTTCATGTCGCACTCTTCAATCGTCCTTTCAAGATCAGCATGCTGGTCCTTGTCGAGCTTGACCTCTTCATCTCCCTTAGTTCCCGCTCAGCCAGTAGGCCAGCCGCATAGTCATCATTTGAATCACCGACACTTCTAGCCAGGGAACTGAGCTTGCTGAACTCCTCTTGTAGTTCATGCTTAATCATACCAGCTGCAGCTTTACTCAGGTAGTTCGCTTGTCTGGTGAAAGCAGATTTGGCTAAGGTCCGCTCTTGCTTCAGTTGCTTGACTGTTTTCCCAAAAGTTTCCTTGGCCATGGTGTAGAGTTTCACAGGCAATTCTTCCTTTGCGTCGACAGCTTGACTTCAGCCCTTTGATCCTCGTCTTCACTGCCGCGCTGGTTATCAACTGTCAAGTTCTGCGTGATTTCTGGCTGACCACAGCTCTGCCCAAACTTGAAAACGGCTTTATCCTTGATGAACGCAAAGGACAACTCAAAACTGTTCACTTTATGATTTTTTATTGTCATAAAGATGGAACAGAATAGGTTGATAACCTTCAAAACACACAAACAAAAACCCATGGATTAGTTACAAATAACTCTCAATTCCACTTTCTCAAAAATAAGCATAAACTAATGTTACTGAATCCTCAAACCTAACCAAACAATCATTTCATCATTTAGATTAACCTAGGATCATTGCAAGTTAATAATTAAATATCAATATCATAATTAAACATTTAACAATACACATGATTATAGGAACGTTACTGTCAAACAAAAGGGCATATAGAAGCATGAATTCACAACACATTCTGTCCTACCAGTTGCGTCTTTGGATGATCAGGAGCTGTGGTCATTGGTATCTCTTCTCAGGAATGAGTGAGAGCCAAGTAAGCTTTTACCAAACATTTCGATGCCATGCACATGCACTGCTTGTGGGTGCGCAGGTTAATATGGTCCCCAGAGCACTTCCTGGTGGTTGGTTTCAACAGCTCCGGTTGCATGGTTGCCCCCTGCAGGTTGGGAGTGCTTTGAGCACCCTGGGTGGATTTAGGCTTGAGTGCTCGGTATAGCTTGTAGTCAGGAATTGACACAACACATATGCTACATACTGTACTCTACTTAGTCATTATCTCACTCAGAACAGTGTAGATATCCCTATTCCTGTGGGCCTAGTCTTATAAAAATGAGTTGAAGTAATGATGTGTTAGGTTTGGCAGCGTGTTGATGTCATCAGGCCCCTCTTGGGGAGGGAGAGGGAAAGAGAGAGTGAGCGGGCCCAGGTCGAGTTGGATAGGAGATCTGATGATGATGTCATCCCAAACCATGTTTGACCTGACCAGTCTAGGCCCCACTTCTCAAACCTCACTGACCACTAGAAGCCAAAGAGTCCTGGCTGCATACTTTATGTGGCCCTGCCTGTATGATGTCACTCTGTTGACCTGAGTGCCTGGCCATCGGCCTCTGCCTCTTCCGTTTCCTCATGACTGTGTGTAAAGGCTTCTAGTAAGACATGTTGCTTGTAAAATAAAATAAAACAATTAACAAAGATTAAATTGCAACTGAACGAAGTGAGTGCTCAGCCCTTTGTCATTTTTATTTGATTGACGGTTGGCTTCAAGCATTGTTTTATGCAAGAGGATAGAGTTGAGCAGGACCTTTCCCGTTACGTGTGTGAAGTCTCACAGAACCAGTCCAGTAGTGATTTCTCACTCATTGAGACAGGCCCCTCTCTAAATGATGACTAATTAGTTTAGCACACCTCTCCAACTCTTCATTCATACACCTCCACAGCCAGATTTCTGAGATTATAACAGAACAAAAGCACAACCATTCAAACAGACCAGACACTTTGTTTGTACAATCCAAGCTAAAGCACTCAGACACAGGATACATCCCAAATCGAGAGCTTGGGACTATAAGGTTATATCTGCAAAAAGATGGTTCTGACATAATTGGCTTTAAAGTTCCGAACCCTCATTGGTTTGAATGGTGTCAGCAATTCTGATATTGTATTCTTTCAAACTTAACAACATGAGTTGGGGTAATTAGAGTACTATATAGGTAGAGAACATTGAACAGAACAAGGCTATGTCAATAACTCAGTTTTGACAAAAATGCAGATAGAACCACGCTCTCAAAATGACACCTTATTGCCTATACAGCGCGCCACATTTGACCAGGGCCCATGCACTATAGGGAATAGGGCTCCATTTGGGAAGCGGCCACAGACTTTCTGTTCATCAGAAAGTATTTAATCATATCAACAACCCAGAGAGAGGATTACTGTAGAACCATAGAATCACAGATATGGGAACGAAACCTTCGATTCAATTTGGCCAATGGCACTTTTGACACTGACTGCATTGGGGAGGCCAGTTTTAATGTGGACCAGTGTAGATTGAACTTTCAATATGACGCTATGATGCTATCTTATGAGGTTTAGATACTGATCAAGAGTTGTAAATTCAATGCTGCATTTGTGAAATGCAAATGCTGCAGTATGAAAAATGTATGCAATCACTAAAACTGTAAGTCGCTCTGGATAAGAGCGTCTGCTAAATGATTTAAATGTAAAAATGTGAAAAGTAATTTGTACTGAGTAGGCTTTAGATACAGTATACCATAGCACCTCTTACAGACTCCAAACTAATGATCAGTGATTTCTGCGTGCTAGTGTTCATTAGATATGAATACTAGCCTAACACGAACGTCAAACAAATCTCAAACACCAAGATAACTTCACCCCAGAGGTTTACCCTACATATGAGTATGACCCAGGCATAAATCCACACCTGACATAGTAGTAGACAATCTATGTTTAGCCTCCTAATGTAGCACAGCTGGCCCCCACTCGCTCCACACATAAAGAAAAATGACTATGGTACATTTGATATCGCTTGCCAGTGTCCATAAAATAGTCTCATTGTGCTGACTTGCAGACAGTGTTTTGATTGTGCCACGTGGGTAATGTGTGTATATTTACTTGGAGAGGTTGAAGAGCCTCACTTTTATAGCTGGAACACTGGAGCGATTCCAATAAAATATCTATAGCCTCAGAATCACACCACCGCACACTATGAAAAAGCTCAATCAAAACCACACAAATGCACACACACGTGCACGCATGCATACCCATACACAGACACAGACATACATACACAGTTATGTTTTACTATCCGTGTGGGGACCAAAATATGTATTCCCTTTCAAAATCCAATTTTTCCCTAACCCCAAACCTAAAACTATACCTAACCCTAACTCCTAACCCTACACCTAACCCCTATCCCCTAACCTTAACCCTAACCTTAATTTTCCTCATAGGGACTGGAGAAATGTCCCCCACTTTTCCTTGTTTTACTAACCTTGTGAGGACTTCTGGTACCCACAAGGATAGTTCAACAAAACACACACACACACACCACAGAAATGTGTCTCAAAACAACACTGAATTGTTTTTATACACAAATACATTCCTCATTGTGGCCTCTCTATTTGGGCAACTGGTCTTATCTCAGTAACTGTTCCTAAATCTGCTTATCAAATGGAGGATTGCAGGCGCCTAAATGAATGCTGGCGATCAAATCGAATCAAATTGTATTTGTCACATACACGTGTTAAGCAGATGTTACTGTGGGTGTAGGGAAATGCTTGTGCATCTAGCTCCGACAGTGCAGTAATATCTAACAAGTAATATCCAACAATTTCACAACATATACCCAATACACACAAATCTAAGTAAGGAATGGAATTAAGAATATATACATATATGGACAAGCAATGACAGAGCGGCATGGACTGAGATACAGTAGAATATTATAGAATACAGTATATACATATGAGATGAGTAATGCAAAATATGTAAACATTATTAAAGTGACTAGTGTTCCATTTCTTAAAGTGGCCAGTGATTTCAATAGGCAGCAGCAGCCTCTAATGTGCAAGTAATGGCTATTTAACAGTCTGATGGCCTTGAGATAGAAGCTGTTTTTCATTCTCTCGGTCCCAGCTTTGATGCACCTGTACTGACCTCGCCTTCTGGATGATAGCAGGGCGAACAGGCAGTGGCTCAGGTGGTTGATGTCCTTGATTATCTTTTTGGCCTTCCTGTGACAGATGAATGATGGCCTTGGCTATTACATGACAATGTTGTCCTTCAACCAAGAGGTCTATTAGGGCTAATACCCCCACTCTTCCGCCCACTGAAACCAAACACAAATACAACAATGCTCAGAGGGAATGCCAATTTTCAACAAAACAGCGACAAAGATTTCACAATGCAGTATGCTATGCACACATATACAGTTGATTAGTATTATGGAAAATGTGAATGCATACAACACATCTGTAAACTGCATAGAGGGTATAACTGTTTTCTGAGGGACTTTTGTTTGCGTTACTTGTAAACTGTGAAGTAGGGATGTCCACTGTTTATTTTCTACCGACGGTCAACTCTCTTCTGCACCGAAGCAAGCTTATCTTTCAAACTGAGTGTCACCTAAAATTCTTCTCAATCATAATTACAGTAATCAGAGTGTAATGACACTACAGTAAACACATACAGTGAGGGGGAAAAGTATTTGATCCCCTGCTGATTTTGTACGTTTGCCCACTGACAAAGAAATGATCAGTCTATAATTGTAATGGTACGTTTATTTGAACAGTGAGAGACAGAATAACAACAAAGAAATCCTGAAAAACGCATGTCAAAAATGTTATAAATTGATTTGCATTTTAATGAGGGAAATAAGTATTTGACCCCCTCTCAATCAGAAAGAGTTCTGGCTCCCAGGTGTCTTTTATACAGGTAACGAGCTGAGATTAGGAGCACACTCTTAAAGGGAGTGCTCCTAATATCAGCTTGTTACCTGTATAAAAGACACCTGTCCACAGAAGCAATCAATCAGATTCCAAACTCTCCACCATGGCCAAGACCAAAGAGCTCTCCAAGGATGTCAGGGACAAGATTGTAGACCTACACAAGGCTGGAATGGGCTACAAGACCATCGCCAAGCAGCTTGGTGAGAAGGTGACAACAGTTGGTGCGATTATTCGCAAATGGAAGAAACACAAAATAACTGTCAATCTCCCTCGGCCTGGGGCTCCATGCAAGATCTCACCTCGTGGAGTTGCAATGATCATGAGAACGGTGAGGAATCAGCCCAGAACTACACGGGAGGATCTTGTCAATGATCTCAAGGCAGCTGGGACCATAGTCACCAAGAAAACAATTGGTAACACATTACGCCGTGAAGGACTGAAATCCTGCAGCGCCCGCAAGGTCCCCCTGCTCAAGAAAGCACATATACATGCCCGTCTGAAGTTTGCCAGTGAACATCTGAATGATTCAGAGGAGAACTGGGTGAAAATGTTGTGGTCAGATGAGACCAAAATGGAGCTCTTTGGCATCAACTCAACTCGCCGTGTTTGGAGGAGGAGGAATGCTGCCTATGACCCCAAGAACACCATCCTCACCGTCAAACATGGAGGTGGAAACATGATGCATTGGGGGTGTTTTTCTGCTAAGGGGACAGGACAACTTCACCGCATCAAAAGGGACGATGGACGGGGCCATGTACCGTCAAATCTTGGGAGAGAACCTCCTTCCCTCAGCCAGGGCATTGAAAATGGGTCGTGGATGGGTATTCCAGCATGACAATGACCCAAAACACACGGCCAAGGCAACAAAGGAGTGGCTCAAGAAGAAGCACATTAAGGTCCTGGAGTGGCCTAGCCAGTCTCCAGACCTTAATCCCATAGAAAATCTGTGGCGGGAGCTGAAGGTTCGAGTTGCCAAACGTCAGCCTCGAAACCTTAATGACTTGGAGAAGATCTGCAAAGAGGAGTGGGACAAAATCCCTCCTGAGATGTGTGCAAACCTGGTGGCCAGAGGGGTCAAATACGTATTTCCCTCATTAAAATGCAAATCAATTTATAACATTTTTGACATGTGTTTTTCTGGATTTTTTTGTTGTTATTCTGTCTCTCACTGTTCAAATAAACCTACCATTAAAATTATAGACTGATCATTTCTTTGTCAGTGGGCAAACATACAAAATCAGCAGGGGATCAAATACTTTTTTCCCTCACTGTAGCTATCAATGACCATTTCAAGACCATCAAAGTCCATCAGAAAATACTCAACTTTTCAGTAATTATGTTTGTATAGATCATCATATCTTGGCAGAGTACTTCCTGTAAAAGCAGATTAATGATACATGTAATGCCTAAATTTTATTCCAATAATATGAACATTAATTTGATTTATTGTGCTTTTATAGGTGCTTGTACTGAGAATTGGATCCATTGTAATTAAGGCGCTTGGCTCATTTTTCAGACTCTGGTGTTGGAGTGGATTTTAAGTACCTGTCTTAATTAAACAACTGGCAGAGACTAATTTAGTAAAGTAAAGCCCAGTTGGAAAATAAACCCATATTCCTGGAGGATGGCAGAGGGCTGTAAAATACAGATGTGTGCACCAGCTGCCAGCAACTGCCTGCCTGCCGAGTCTCCCTGGTCTGCCAGCCTGCCAGAGACAGGGTACAGATGTTGTGGGACGTTCAGGACTAGGAGGAGAAGGAGGGAAGCAGGGAAGGAGAGAAAAAGGGAAGGAGGGAAGGAGAGAACCAGGGAAGGTGGGAAGGAGGGAAACAGGGAAGGCCACACTATTAAGATTCCATCCCAGACCTGAGAGAGAGAGAGAGAGAGAGAGAGAGGCTGAGGAAGGAGAAAGGGAGAGAGAGAGAGAGATAGAGCTGCCCTGCCAGGGCTCTGAGCACTGCTGCTCCACTCTGCAACCCAACAGCAGCACTACTTACCAGGCTTTAGACACAACCAGATGTCTACCCTCTCAACCAATAATCACATCAAATACACACCTCAGCTCTGATTGGTCGATGGCACGCCCCAGGCGATCACTGAAAGATGTCATCTAGAAAACAGATGTGTAGGGTGTGCTGAGAGTGGTGAAACTCTGCTGTTGCCCAGGGCACCACTGAAAGGTGAGTGGAGCAGACCTGACCTGCAGTTACAAGGAAAGGTATAAATATGCCATGATGGAAATACACACCCCTTAAGTCTGCTGGGCTTTGACAGGAAATCCCATTGGGAAAAACGGGCAAACCTGCGCTGAGGTGGAGAAAGTGTTTGTGTTTGCTTGGAAAATCGAATGTCCACATGTTTGCACACATTATGTGGCCAATTACTCATACTCTGTATTTATGTACTTGTAGACGTGTACACATGTGTGAAAGAGATTGTGATTTTGTGTATCCAACTGAAACCCTTGCTTCCTCTAAGATGTGCTGCTACTTTTCTCTATGATGACCACCAATCTGAATGGGAATCCTCTATCATCTGTTTCTGTTTCTTACATGCAATATGCTTTGTGGACTTCACCGGACAGAGGTTGCTCTCCGGTTTTGTGATGAAAAACAGGTGTGGTTGAATTTATTCTACCACCGTGTCTTCTTATTGTCTCGGCATACAAGAAAAATTGATTGTGCATAACTATGAACCCCCCAAAGTCAATACTTTGTAGAGCCACCTTTTGCAGCAATTACATATATGGACAAGCAATGACAGAGCGGCATGGACTAAGATACAGTCTCTATAAGCTTGGCACATCTAGCCACTGGGACTTTTGCCCATTCTTCAAGGCAAAACTGCTCCAGCTCCTTCAAGTTGGATGGGTTCCACTGGTGTACAACAATCTTTAAGTCATACCACAGATTCTCAATTGGATTGAGGTCTGGACTTTGACTAGGCCATTCCAAGACATTTAAATGTTTCCCCTTAAACCACTCAAGTGTTGCTTTAGCAGTATGCTTAGGGTCATTGTCCTGCTGGAAGGTAAACCTCCATCCCAGTCTCAAATCTCTGGAAGACTGAAACATGTTTCCCTCAAGAATTTCCCTGTATTTAGCGCCATCCATCATTCTTTCAATTCTGACCAGTTTCCCAGTCCCTGCCGATGAAAAACATCCCCACAGCATGTTGCTGCCACCACCATGCTTCACTGTGGGGATGGTGTTCTCGGGGTGATGAGAGGTGTTGGGTTTGCGCCAGACATAGCGTTTTCCTTGATGGCCAAAAAGCTCAATTTTAGTCTCATCTGACCAGAGTACCTTCTTCCATATGTTTGGGGAGTCTCCCACATGCCTTTTGGCGAACACCAAACGTGTTTGCTTTTTGTTTTCTTTAAGCAATGGCTTTTTTCTGGCCACTCTTCCGTAAAGCCCAGCTCTGTGGAGTGTACGGCTTAAAGTGGTCCTATGGACAGATATTCCAATCTCCGATGTGGAGCTTTGCAGCTCCTTCAGGGTTATCTTTGGTCTCTTTTTTACCTCTCTGATTAATGCCCTCCTTGCCTGGTCCGTGAGTTTTGTTGGGCGGCCCTCTCTTGGCAGGTTTGTTGTGGTGCCATATTCTTTCAATTTTTTTATAATGGATTTAATGGTGCTCCGTGGGATGTTCAAAGTTTCTGATATGTTTTTGTAACCCAACCCTAATCTGTACTTTTCCACAACTTTGTACCTGACCTGTTTGGAGAACTCCTTGGTCTTCATGGTGCTGCTTGCTTGGTGGTGCCCCTTGCTTAGCGGTGTTGCAGACTCTGGGGCCTTTCAGAACAGATGTATATATACTGAGATTATGTGACACTTAGATTGCACACAGGTGGACTTTATTTAACTAATTATGTGACTTCTGAAGGTAATTGGTTGCACCAGATCTTATTTAGGGGCTTCATAGCAAAGGGGGTGAATACATATGCACGCACCACTTTTCCGTAATTTATTTTTTAGAATATTTTGAAACAAGTTATTTTTTTCATTTCACTTGTGTATGTCCATTACATGAAATCCAAATAAAAATCAATTTAAATTACAGGTTGTAATGCAACAAAATAGGAAAAACGGCAAGGGGGATGAATACTTTTGCAAGGCACTGTATGAAGTGGGAGAGCTAGCTAGCTATGTGTTCAGGATGAATTTAGCTTTTATAATTTTGGGATACATATTTACTGCCCCAAATCACTACAACCTGTTGCTTGTGCTTTAGCTGTCACCTTGATAAATTGGCTACACTGGCTAGCTAGCTAGTACTACTAGCTTATCGTCTAGCTAGTGGCTAGCAGCGCTAGCTAGCGGCAAATATACTGATAACTAACCCCGTTTTTCTGTACTTCGAATTCTAAATGTAATTTCACCACCCTTGCTGTTGGTGGCAGTAATGCACCATCCTCTCTGGCACCATTCAACATCCTGTCTAATCTCATAGGTCAGGTGATCCAGGTGGTTGTCATAGTATAGCCCTAAAACGAACTGTCATTTACCTAGCGCTGATATTCTAACATTATTTATATGTTTAAGTCTACAAAATGAAGGATGAAAAAATACGAAATGTAGCTAATTGAGAGTTGAGGTGTTTTTTGCAGATGGTAGTTAGGCAGTGAGGTGGACTAGGGGCGCGAGGCAGCAGTAAGGCAACAGTCGTATTTACATTGTGAATGAGATGGGTGATTAAGTGTCTCTTGTTGGCTAAACGGTTGAATTCCACAGACACGTTACCGTAAGGCTTCCCTCATGGGTCTACTTCTCCTCTCAATCTCAAAACCAGACTCTTCCTCTTGTCTCTGTCACGGTTATGGTTAGGTCAGACCTGACATGGTTTGTCTCTCAGACGTGTCTGTCTGTCTGTCTGTCTCTCTCTCTCTCTCTCTCTCTCTCTCTCTCTCTCTCTCTCTCTCTCTCTCTCTCTCTCTCTCTCGTCTGTCTACCTGTCTCTATTGGCACTCCTGTTGAATTGTGAGCAGGCCTATAAGCCAGGTAAAATGTATGTTCTGTTCTAGTGGACTTTCAGGGGAGGCACGTAGTATAGTAACTTTAATATTTCATTTTATGTCCTAGACTTCTTGATCTTTTTGTCTATTTGTCAAATCACATAGTTCCAGATGCTATATTTTCTATCCATTCTGCTTCATGTCCTTACTTTTAATTGACAACTTTCAGCCAGGTCAGTATAGAAGGTATAGAATACTGTACAGTACAATACGGCACAGTACAGAATCAATAAACATCCAGAATAATGTTCAACTGCACTGGGGATTTGCGGTGTATATTAATGACACCATGGCAATATCAGTAACAATGTAATGGTTATCTTTGTTATTTTAATTACTCAATCACATAAATACTCACCCCAGTTAGTGACTTGGCATACTATGCCATTTCAATACTTGAGTCAGTCCTCCCTCTTGCATATGTGCTTGATTTAAGAAGTTTAAACACTGTAGGAACCAATGATGTGCAGTATATACAGTCACCTCCAAAATTATTCGCACCCTTGATAAAGATGAGCAAAAAAGACTGTATAAAATAAATCATACAAATAATGAGCTATATTGTATGCTCAAAAAAAGGGGGAAATTATATTATTTTATACTAATACAATTGCTCAGAGAAAGAGATTTTTTTAACAAGTAAAAAAACGAAATCTCAAAAAGATAGGAGTCAAAATTATTGGGCACACCTAAAGATTCTTATAAATTAAATAAAATAAAATGTAATCTGTATGAACATTCAACTTTTTAAAATTAATCTCAGTTTAAGGAACTGTATTTTGGCCTTCCATGGCTTCCTGTTTTACTGGGGAAACAAAATGAGGTAACACGCATGTAAAATCATTTTGTCATCCATCCCCATTGGGAAAGGCAAAGAACTCACAAATGAAAAGAGACAAATGGTTGTTGACTTTCATAAACCAGGCAATGGGTACAAAAAAGCAACAGAAAAAACAAATATACCACTTACCACTATTAGGGCAACGATTAACGAAGTTTAAAACCACTGGAACAGTAGTCAACTTGCCTGGTAGAGGACCCAAGTGTATCTTGTCTCCACGCACAGTGAGGAAGATGGTTTGGGAGACAAAAAAAAGTCAAAGTGCCACAGATGGAGAATTACAGAACCTGATCGCATCTTGGGGTCACCAAGTCTCCAAAACTACAGTTAGATGCCACCTCCATGCCAATAGGCAACCAATAAATGTAAATGCCTGGAGTTTGCTAAACGACATTGGCACTTCGATTGGAACCAGGTGCTATGGTCAGATGAGATTAAAATAGAGCTCTTTGGCCACACACACCAGTGGTGGGTTTGGCATTGAAGGAAGAATGCATATGCAGAAGAAAACCTCATACCTACTGTAAAATATGGTGGTGGATGTTTAATGTTATGGGGCTATTTTGCGTTAACTGGTCCTGGGGCTAATCCTCGGGACGTCCCTACCCTAAACCTTAACCCTAACCCTAACCCTAACCCTAACCCTAACCCTTACCCTTACCCTAACCCTAACCCTAACCTTAACCCTACCATAACCATTTAAAATGTCAACTTCAATGGAGAAGGGACGTTCCAAGGTTACCTTGATAGCACATTCTACTTCTACTAGATCCATAATGTCACCCAGACAGACGTGCCATGCTAGAGTTACATAAACAGTCCTCTCGATGGGGACCAGGTTACACAGTAAAGGGCCTTTCTGTGTGGAGCCATATAGAGCACCTATCATGCTAGGAGGGGCATCTGCTCCTATTGCCCTGGACCCTGGACCCATATTCATAAAGCGTCCCGGAGTAGGAATGCTGATCTAGGATCTGTTTCTTTGCCTTTTATATTATAATGAATGGACCAAGTCCTATCATCCTGATGCCTTTAGTGTAAACCGTCCACCCCCAGCCCCTCAGCCTATTGGCCCAGCCATGGTCGGCTGCCCAAGAGAGATTTCTCACACTATATGGTCATTGTAGTAAAAGAACTCGGGGTTCACGACCCTAAACAATTTATTTAAAGTTACTTTCTTGTTTATTTTAATGTCTCGTATGTGTTCTTTTTAAAAAATATATATATATATTTTTCTGTGAAGGTTCTGGGGGTATCCTTTGGAGTAGCACAGCTGTTATGGTTAGTATGGTACAACACGCCTCTCACACTTAAACATGAATGGCACCGGAAAGTGTCTGCATTAACCTCTGTAGAAATACTCTGCTGTTAAACTGTGATAGTCGACAACTGCATTTAACAACTGGTTAACAACTTCTCCTGCAAAACATCATGCTGTGAATTCAAATTTTTTCCCTGAGAAAATAAATGAAAAACTTCCCCAGTGATGGAAATGTCATAGATATAGGATTAAAGAATTTAGGTCCATGAAAATGCCGAGCATATTTCTTCACCCCTGACACCTGCTGCTGCAGATGTTGCCGCTCACAGATTCAACGTCACATTACTAGAAGTTGTTCAATTTAATAATAAGCAAACAGATGCATTTAATTTGTGCTGCATTTTCAATAATGAGGGAAATGGATTTACTATCCCACTACACCTCAGCACAGAGGGTAAATCAGACAGGATATATGACGCTGATGGCCACGGCTCTACAACAGGCAGGCAGTGATGAGTGGTGCTAGAAGAGGAGACACTGTCCGCGTCCTAAATGGCACCCTTCCCCCTATATAGTGCACTACTTTTGACCAGACCATGTTGAAAAGTAATGCACTACATAGGGAATAGGGTGCCATTTGGGAATAGCGAGTGCCTGGTTTGATCCACTAATGTTTTCCACAGCTGCACCACCACCACCCATCTGTGTATTTCTTACGTAGTTATAGTTGTTGATGCTATAATCCAGTACTCCAGCTATGTGTGTTAGCTATATACTAAGGGGCTAGAAACAAACCATTATGGAAAACAACGTCTGTGGTAGTCAATTTCCATGGGTAAAATGTCCACCTTTTGTTTTGTAGCTGATTCTTCTGCATGGGCATTTAACCATTGGATATTGCAACAATACTTTGACGTGATGGTAGTCTAGAAGTTGTGTATAGTATTGTATTGTTTTGTATTGTATTCAATTCTGTTCTATTTTAATCTATTGTATTCTATTCTAACCATGGTTTATTTTATTTTAGACTGCACTGCACACAGATATGGAAGCTGGTGGGGACTGGGAACAACCATAATGGTTTCATTATGCTCTTCTGATCAACTACTTAGGCCCTATAATCCATTTCCTGTCTAGTTCCTGTTTACAGAGCCAAGATGGTGTGGAATCACAATATCTCTTTGTTTGCTTTGTTGTATTTTATGTCCTCTTCTCTTCCTCAAAATCAAAACGTTTACCAAATGCATCTTTATTAGTTACAGAATCAAAGTTTTAGAAAGTTTATGTTTTTATTTATCATATCCATTTAACCAGTATTATCTCCTGTCTTTATGTTCAGTCAGATGAATAAAGTATCATTTTCAAATCAAAGCAAACCTTTGCTCCCTAAACTTTATTGGTCAGTTTCTCACAGTTACAATGCAAATTATTTTTCATTCAGAGTATCAAACATTCAGTATGCCTCCCTCCCTCAATCCCTCCATCACTCAATCCCAGAATCCTCCACTGTGTTCCATCTCCCCTGACAACCGTCCATTTCTCCATAATAATAATAAATGATAAAACTACATGGGACAGAATCAATATTTAGAATCTCTTTTCTTTTCTCTCTTCTCTTCTTTACATTGGCTGAGAGGATTGCAATGTCTGTCTCTTACTCTCACAGTCCACTTTGTTTTTCTAAACTGAATAGATAAGTTAACTTATAAGATAAACACATATAGTTAAGACAGGTTATTCTCTCAACATATTCCCCTTTAAATATGCCTTGTAACAAATTGATAGCATATGTGAAATAATGAGATAATCTGGGTGTCACGTTCGTTGAAGGACGGGTCAGACCAAGGTGCAGCGTGGAATGCGAACATGTTTATTAAATCAAATAAACATTAAACAAAACAAGAAACAACGTAACGTGAAGTCCTCAGGCTAAACACATACAAGCCTAACACGGAACACAACTAAAGATTGCAAACAGGCTACTTAAGTATGATCCTCAATCAGAGACAACGAGCGACAGCTGCCTCTGATTGGGAATCACACCCGGCCAAACATAGAAACACAATAACTAGAATGTGAACATAGAAATAATAACATAGATTTCCACACCCTGACTCAACATACAAGAGTCCCATAAGTCAGGGTGTGACAATACCCCCCCCCCCAAAGGTGCGGACTCCGACCGCACAAACCTGACATAACAGGGTAGGGTCCGGGTGGGCATTCCGCCTCGGAGGCGGATCCGGCTCCGGGCGTGACGACCACATTCTCTCAGCCTCCCCGTTGCGCCCCTGGTCTGGTCCTCGGCTCTCTGCTTCCCCTCTCCTTCCTCCCACGATGCACCAAGCCCTGTCTGGGCCCTGGTGTGGGAGACCCCAAACCTGGAGAGGGGCTGACGTCTGGGTCTGGACTGGAGCCACTGACTGGAGCTGGACTGGGCACCGGTGGAGCCTACTGCTCTGGCTCCGGAGTGGAGCTGCTGACCGGAGCTGGACTATGCACCGGTGGAGCGGACTGCTCTGGCTCCGGAGTGGAGCTGCTGACCGGAGCTGGACTGGGCACCGGTGGAGCGGACTGCTCTGGCTCCGGAGTGGAGCAACCGATGGAACGGGCACGGGCCGTGCCGGACTGGACACACGCTCCACTGGTCTGGTGCGAGGAGCAGGCATGGGCCGGAACGGACTAGGAACACGCACCACTGGTCTGGTGCGAGGAGCAGGAACGGGCCGGGCCGGACTGGCAACACGCACCACTGGCTTGGTGCGGGGAGCAGGCACGGGCCGTACCGGACTGGGAACACGCAACACTGGCCTGGTGCGAGGAACAGGAATGGGCCGGGCCGGACTGGGAACACGCACCACTGGTCTGGTGCGAGGAGCAGGAACGGGCCGTGCCGGACTGGGGACACACACCACTGGCTTGGTGCGGGGAGCAGGTACGGGTCGTACCGGGCTGGCGACACGCACCACTGGCTTGGTGCGAGGAACAGGAACGGGCCGTACCGGACTGGGAACACGCACCACTGGCCTGTTGCGAGGAACAGGAACGGGCCGGGCCAGACTGGGAACACGCACCACTGGCCTGTTGCGAGGAACAGGAACGGGCCGGGCCAGACTGGGAACACGCACCACTGGTCTGGTGCGAGGAGCAGGAACGGGCCGGGCCGGACTGGGGACACACACCACTGGCTTGGTGCGGGGAGCAGGCACGGGCCGTACCGGACTGGGAACATGCACCACTGGCCTGGTGTGAGGAACAGGAACGGGCCGGGCCGGACTGGGGAGACAAACCACTGGCTTGGTACGAGGAGCAGGTACGGGCCGTACAGGACTTGTGAGGTGCACTGGTGACACAGTGCGTACAACCGGATCAGGATATACTGGACCTTGGAGGCGCACTGGAGACCAGGAGCGTTGAGCCGGCACAACCCGTCCTGGCTGGCTGCCCACTTTCGCACGATAAGTGCGGGGCGCTGGCACAGAACGCACTGGGCTGTGCATGCGCACTGGCGATACAGTGCGTATCTCCGCATACATGGGTTCACACATACAAGCCTAACACGGAACAAGATCCCACAACTAAAGATTGCAAACAGGCTACTTAAGTATGATCCCCAATCAGAGACAACGAGCGACAGCTGCCTCTGATTGGGAATCACACCCGGCCAAACATAGAAACACAATAACTAGAATGTGAACATAGAAATAATAACATAGATTTCCACACCCTGACTCAACATACAAGAGTCCCATAAGTCAGGGTGTGACGCTGGGACAACGCTGATTACACACGTTGTCACGGTTTCGGCCGAGGCTGCTCCTCCTCCTGGTTCGGGCAGGCTTCGGCGGTCGTCGTCTCCGGAGTACTAGCTGCCACCGATCTATGTTTCATGTTCGTTTGGTTTGGTCTTGATGTTGTACACCTGTGTCTAGTTAGTCCTCGTTAGTGTTCTATTTAGTTCTCGTTGTGTGTGTCTGTGTTTGTGTGTGATTGTTTCGCTGTCGTGTTTGTGCGCTACTGTTGCCTTGTGCATTTCGTATTTTCCTCCTCTGTGTTAGGAGGTTATTTACGCACTGTTTTGTGCGCCTTTTGGTTTTCGCCTGTGTGCGGACTTTCTCGCCTCCGGGCGTTTGACTCGTTATTTTTGAGTGTGCTTTTCACTAAAGTCTATTGGACTTAATTTTCTGCGTCCTGCATCTGATTCCTGCACCACACCCACCTACAGCAACCACTGACAGAATCACACACCATAATGGAATCAGCAGGATCGGCCGTGACACCTGTGTCACTCGAGGAGCATATCCATTGGCAAGATGGCCAGATAAGACAACTGAAGACCGCTCTACAGGACGTGATCAACACCCTGCACCGATGGGAAGCCAGCAGGGTACCCACACCTCCACCTACCCTGCCCACCCCATCGGCCGGTCCACCAGTCCCAGGTCCGGAACCCAGGAGGATTCGGCTCTCGCTCCCGAGGGCGTATGACGGAACAGCTGCCGGGTGTCAGGGGTTCCTCCTGCAGGTGGAGCTCTACCTGGCCACTGTACACCCGGTGCCCTCGGGACACGAGAGCGTTTCCGCCCTCATCTCCTGTCTCTCGGGAAAGGCGTTGGAGTGGGCTAACGCTGAGTGGAGGAAGATGGACGCCAACACCATCTCCTACGCCGAGTTCTCCCGCCGCTTCAAGGCCGTGTTTGACCATCCACCTGAGGGCAAAGCGGCGGGGGAGCGGCTAGTCCACTTGAGACAGGGGAGGAGGAGCGCACAGGCGTTTGCTTTAGAGTACCGGACTCTAGCGGCGGATGCAGGGTGGAGTGAGCGGGCTCTCATCGACCATTTTCGGTGTAGCCTCCGGGAGGACGTTCAACGAGAGTTGGCCTGCAGGGATACCCATCTGACTTTTGACCAGTTGGTTGATATGTCCATCCGTTTAGACACCCTGCTGGCCACCCGTGGACGTTCCGAGGGGGGTCCGTCCATTCCGCCCTCCGGCACCTCCGAGCCGAGCCCTATGGAGCTCGGGGGTGCCGGCGCTAGAGAACGGAGGAGGAGGAGCCCGAGGGGGCCTGTCTCCTGCACCAAGTGCGGTCGTGGAGGGCACACTGCGGCCAGGTGCTGGGGAGGGTTCTCCGGGGGAGAAGACAACAGGCCACGCACTGGGGGGGCCTCCCAGGTGAGTAGACGCTCCACTTACCCAGAGCTTTCTGTTGCGCACTTTTGTATACCTGTTGGTTTTCCACAGGTTGCACCTCATTCCCAGCATAAGGCGCTAGTAGATTCAGGCGCAGCTGGGAATTTTGTTGATCGAAAGTTTTGTTTAGAGTTAGGGATCCCTCTCCTACCTGTTGACAAACCTTTTCCCGTTCATGCCTTAGATAGCCGCCCGTTGGGGTCGGGGTTGATCAGGGAAGTCACAGCGCCACTTAGGATGTGTGCGCTGGGGGGTCATGAAGAGACTATACAGCTGTATCTGATCGACTCTCCTGCGTACCCAGTGGTGCTGGGAATTCCCCTGGTTAAGCACCCATAACCCTGCTATTTCGTGGCAACAGAGGGCTCTCGATGGGTGGTCTGTTCAGTGTGAGGGGCGATGTCTGGGTGTTTCCGTGGGGGCGACTTCGGTGGAAAGTCCAAACCAAGTGCCCGCACTGCACATTCCGCCTGAATATGGGGATTTAGCTCTTGTGTTTAGCAAAACTAGGGCGACGCAGTTGCCTCCCCATAGACAGGGGGATTGTGCGATTGATCTCCAGGCAGGAGCAGCGCTCCCACGGAGCCATGTGTATCCTTTGTCTCAAGAGGAGAGAAAAGCTATGGAGACTTACATAGCCAAATCTTTGAGACAGGGATACATTCGGCCTTCCACTTCCCCCGCCTCTTCGAGTTTCTTTTTTGTGAAAAAGAAAGATGGAGGGTTGCGCCCGTGCATTGATTACCGTGGTCTCAATCAGATTACTGTGAAATACAGTTATCCACTCCCTCTGATTGCGACCATGACGGAGTCATTGCATGGGGCGCGGTTTTTCACAAAATTGGATCTCAGGAGCGCGTATAACTTGGTGCGCATTAGGGAGGGCGATGAATGGAAAACAGCGTTTAGTACCACGTCAGGTCATTTCGAATATCTGGTCATGCCATATGGGTTGATGAATGCTCCATCAGTCTTTCAATCCTTCGTAGATGACATTTTCCGGGATATGCAGGGACAAGGGGTGGTCGTGTACATTGATGATATTCTGGTGTACTCGTCTACCCGAGCCGAGCATGTAACCCTGGTGCGACGTGTATTGAGGAGGCTGTTGGAGCACGACCTATATGTCAAGGCAGAGAAATGTCTGTTTTTCCAGGAGTCGGTCTCCTTTTTGGGTTATCGGTTGTCCGCGTCAGGGGTGAGAATGGAGGTGGATCGTGTGTCCGCTGTGCGTAATTGGCAAACTCCAACCACTGTAAAAGAGGTGCAGCAGTTCTTGGGCTTTGCGAATTATTACCGGAGGTTTATCCGGGGGTTTTGGACAGGTGGCAGCTCCCATCACGTCCCTTCTGAAAGGGGGGTCCGGTGCGCCTGCAGTGGTCAGCTGATGCGGACAGGGCCTTTGGGAGACTGAAGGACCTGTTTACGTCGGCTCCGGTGCTGGCGCATCCGGATCCCACAATCCCCTTTCAGGTTGAGGTGGACGCGTCTGAGGCTGGTATAGGGGCCGTGCTCTCTCAACGGTCCGGCTCGCCACCTAAACTCCGCCCCTGTGCCTTTTACTCCAAAAAGCTCAGCCCGGCGGAGCGTAACTATGACGTTGGGGACAGGGAGCTGTTAGCTGTAGTTCAGGCCCTTAAGGTGTGGAGGCATTGGCTTGAGGGGGCTCAACACCCTTTCCTCATTTTGACTGACCATCGGAACCTGGAGTACATCCGGGCAGCGAGGAGACTGAACCCTCGCCAGGCTCGATGGAGTATGTTTCTCACCAGGTTCGTATTTAAAATCACGTACATCCCTGGGTCCCAGAATGGCAAGGCAGATGCACTGTCCCGGCGGTATGACACGGAGGAGAGGTCCGTTGAGCCTACTCCCATACTACCGGAGTCTTGCCTTGTGGCACCGGTGGTGTGGGAGGTCGATGCCGAGATCGAGCGAGCGTTGCGTGCACCGACCCCAGCCCTCCACAATGTCCTGAGGGTCGGAAGTACATTCCGCTCGAGATTCGGGATCGACTCATCTACTGGGCTCACACGTCACCCTCCTCTGGACATCCGGGTATTGGCCGGACAGTGCATTGCCTTAGCACTAAATACTGGTGGCCTACTTTGGCTAGGGATGTGAGGGTTTACGTCTCCTCCTGCTCGGTGTGCGCCCAGTGTAAGGCGCCCCGACATCTGCCCAGGGGTAAGTTACAGCCCCTACCCGTTCCACAACGACCATGGTCCCACCTCTCGGTGGATTTTGTAACAGACCTTCCCCTCTCTCAGGGGAATACCACCATCCTGGTCGTTGTGGACCGGTTCTCTAAGGCCTGTCGTCTTCTCCCTATGTCGGGTCTTCCTACTGCCCTACAGACCGCTGAGGCCCTATTTACCCACGTCTTCCGGCATTACGGGGTCCCCGAGGATATAGTGTCGGATCGAGGCCCCCAGTTTACCTCCCGTGTGTGGAGAGCGTTTATGGAGCGTTTGGGGGTCTCGGTTAGCCTTACCTCGGGGTACCACCCGGAGAGTAACGGGCAGGTAGAACGTGTCAACCAGGATGTGGGTAGGTTTCTGAGGTCGTATTGCCAGGACCGGCCTGAGGAGTGGGCGCGTTACATTCCCTGGGCCGAGATGGCCCAGAACTCTCTCCGCCACTCCTCTACTAACCTAACCCCTTTCCAATGTGTATTAGGTTACCAGCCGGTTCTGGCACCGTGGCAGCAGAGCCAGATCGAGGCCCCTGCGGTGGATGATTGGATGAGGCGCTCGGAAGAGACGTGGAACGCTGCCCACGTCCACCTGCAGCGGGCCGTCCTTCGTCACAAGGCGAGCGCCGATCTCCACCGCAGTGAGGGGCCGGTGTACGCACCCAGAGATCGAGTCTGGCTCTCTACCAGAAACCTACCCCTCCGCCTGCCCTGCCGGAAGCTGGGTCGGCGGTTTGTGGGGCCCTTTAAAGTCCTGAGAAGATTGAACGAGGTGTGTTATAGGTTACATCTACCTGTTGAATATAAGAATATTAACCCCTCATTCCATGTGTCTCTTCTCAGGCCGGTGGTAGCTGGTCCACTTCAGGACAATGAGATAGGAGAGACTCCTCCGCCCCCATTGGACATCGAGGGGGCTCCGGCGTACACCGTTCGGTCCATCTTGGACTCCAGACGCCGGATGGGGGGTCTCCAGTATCTCGTGGAGTGGCAGGGGTACGGCCCGGAGGAGCGGTGCTGGGTGCCGTGGAGGGACATCCTAGACCCATCTCTCCTGTCGGAGTTCCACCGGGACCATCCCGCGCGCCCTGCTCCGCGTCCTCCTGGTCGTCCCCCGAGGCCGGGGTCGGCGCACGGCTGGAGCCGCGCGTCAAGGGGGGTACTGTCACGGTTTCGGCCGAGGCTGCTCCTCCTCCTGGTTCGGGCAGGCTTCGGCGGTCGTCGTCTCCGGAGTACTAGCTGCCACCGATCTATGTTTCATGTTCGTTTGGTTTGGTCTTGATGTTGTACACCTGTGTCTAGTTAGTCCTCGTTAGTGTTCTATTTAGTTCTCGTTGTGTGTGTCTGTGTTTGTGTGTGATTGTTTCGCTGTCGTGTTTGTGCGCTACTGTTGCCTTGTGCATTTCGTATTTTCCTCCTCTGTGTTAGGAGGTTATTTACGCACTGTTTTGTGCGCCTTTTGGTTTTCGCCTGTGTGCGGACTTTCTCGCCTCCGGGCGTTTGACTCGTTATTTTTGAGTGTGCTTTTCACTAAAGTCTATTGGACTTAATTTTCTGCATCCTGCATCTGATTCCTGCACCACACCCACCTACAGCACCCACTGACACACGTTTGTGAGGTCAAACTCTCCTCTATAGTTCAAAGTCATGAAAGAGGTATTCTATTGGTTTTATTGCTTGGCCTTCAGGCAACAGATGAAATGCCTCACAATGCAAAAGCCTAACAATAGTCCATTAATAAGCGGTTGTCACGCCCTGGCTCTGGGACTCTTATATGTTGAGCCAGGGTGTGTAGATTCTATGTGTTTGTGTTTCTATGTTAGGATCTAGTTCATGTGTATCTATGTTGGCCGGGTTGGTTCTCAATCAGAGGCAACGAGAATCAGCTGTTGCTTGTTGTCTCTGATTGGGAACCATACTTAGGCAGCCTGTTTGGCACAGTGTATTGTGGGATCTTGTTCCGTGTATGGTTTGTGTTTTGTTACCAAGGACTTCACGTATCGTTTTGTTGTTTTGTTCATGTGGTGAATATAATAATGAAGTATGTTCGCATTCCACGCTGCGCATTGGTCCAATCCTTTCGACGATCGTGACAGCGGTAACCCTGTAAATACATTGTGAATTGAAAATAGTTATTAACAAGGAAAGGAGCAATTTTTAGAAGCATGTTACAGGGAACATCAACTATCTTTCAGCCACGTGCAAATTTTTTTGGGTCAGGGGGCCGGAACAAAATTACAAATAATTTGCAGACTGCAAATTGACCGCAAGAAGCCCAAACAGATATAACATTTGACTAAAACATAATAATTTCAAACCTTGCTTAGGTTTGTATACGATCACATATATTTCTCTATTATGCGTGGGAATACTTTTGGAACGGATTTCCAAAATTAAAATCACTTAGAGAATTTACATTTAGCTTACAGACCAACATATGGAACTACAAGATCAACATATGGAGGCATGTCCATTCATATAACCATTTCTATTAATATATTATATTAGTAGAATGCTCCACCACAATGGAGAACCTAAAATAACTCCCTTTCTGCAAAAGCCAAGGACTTTTGTACAGAGCTCACAGGGATTTGTATAAATAATGATTCAATTTGTCCCAACAGATCTTGATGTTATAGTTGCATGCCTATTAGTGTGGTGAGGCTCAGAAGGCAAAATAGTAGTTTTGAGGAGCGAGATTATATCAGTCAATAGCCAGTTCCAGAACTAAAGAAATAAGCATTTTGTTTGTTATTTTCTTTAACAGAGCTCTGGAACTGGAACTGAACCATGTAGATGGAATTTATAAACCAGCCATTCTGAATGCCTTTGACCCGTTGAAAGAAATTGGAAAGAAACCCTGGTATTATGGCATATCAGACTTTTGGACTGGGGTTTGGTCTGACATTGTTGATTAGCATGTGTGATATGCCACACTGCCAGAGAAATGTAGCTAGCTTGTTGTGTAACAACCCAAACTGCATCCTTATGGCAAGCTCAGAGACCATGGCTGCGTCCCAAATGGCACCCTATTCCCTATATAGTGCACTACTTTTGACCAGAGCCGTGTGGGCCCTGCTCAACAATAGTGCAGGGAATAGGGTGCCATTTGGCACGTACACTAACCCTAGAGGAAGCTCTACAGTATGGCTCTAAACCACATGGTTAATGACACCAGTATGGCTAGTAGCATGACAGCTGTGGCTGCCTTACCAAATCCCCATTCCTAATGTAATCACAGAGTCAACGAGAGAGAGAGAGAGAGAGAGAGAGAGAGAGAGAGAGAGAGAGAGAGAGAGAGAGAGAGAGAGAGAGAGAGAGAGAGAGAGAGAGAGAGAGAGAGAGAGAGAGAGAGAGAGAGAGAGAGAGAGAGAGAGAGAGAGAGAGAGAGAATAAAAAATTGTGGCCTTCAATGGCCCACAAATGGCAATTATACTCTTGGTTCCCAGAGAAAGGGAGGCGTTTTTTCACCCAATATGTTTAGCATTTTAAACAGGATTTGAAGGCTGACAGCTCAGTCACAGCACACTACAGTAGGACCCATTAGAAGTCTTTGAAACTTAGAAGTCAACTTCTCAGCTTTTCACTTTGTTTTGAGGGATTGTTCAAACAAATACATTATATACAAACATTGTACAGAAAATAATCTGTTGTAAAATCAGGTAATTTTGAGATGTGGCCTGGCTAACCTTGACTACGTGGCGTCCTTGTCTTCCTAGCCTGTCTGGTTCTTCAGACAGACAGACAGACAGACAGACAGACAGACAGACAGACAGAGAGAGAGAGCGAGAGAGAGAGAGAGAGAGAGAGAGAGAGAGAGAGAGAGAGAGAGAGAGAGAGAGAGAGGATGGAAGGAGAGAAAAATGGACAGGGATAGACAGAGACACAGATGCTGCACAGAGAAGTAATGCAAAAATATTGTAACAAATAAACATTCATGACGGAATGTTCCTTGTGTAGAAAGGGAAGAAGAAGACGCTCCCAGGGGGTAATATAACTCCTGGCAGGGTGCTGGGACACACGCCACTGGTGCCTCAGCGATGTCTCCTTAGGACAGAGGGGGATAACTCATCCTCACATGGACACGTGCGGACGTTGTAGGTTCCTTCTGTGTTACGTCTGGGCTTCAGATAGAGGTCTATTATGCAGGGTCTTTATGGGCGAGTGTTTAATAGCCTTGGATAAGAACATATGTCTTAGCAGAGACACACTGGACAGACAGTTGAGGTCACTGTCTCAAACCGTATATATGTGTTAGTAGCCTTGTATAAGCCTTGGCTTATGCAAGCCGGATCGGCTCATGGAAGCAGGAGCCTATCTCCTCCTTCTATAGCGTGAGGCAACCTGATGTAAACCCCCTGGACAGGACACTAGTCTATTGCTTAGCCCCAATCTATCTCCTTAATGCTGAGTGTCAAGTAGAGAGACACTGGGTCCCATTTTTACAGTCTTTGGTATGACTTGACCAGGGAACGAACTTCCAAACTTCACAGGGAGGACACTCTAACCACAAGGCCACTGAGTTGGTCGTATATGTGTTTACTGATATCTTTTATATTTCAGTCTTACAGGACTGATGTCTGATGTGGATAATCAAATCTCCCTCACATAGGTCATGATTCCATCCAATCTATTTAACTTATAATAGACAACTTAAAAATGTTAGCATGGACCATTCTTCTTTCCTACATGTACAACACGTAGGGATCCCATGCCATTTGCTGTGAAAAAGCTCAATGAACTGAGGAGTGCTCATCTCCGGGCCAGACCTCATCCCGTCAGGAAACTGTACCGTGATTTCAGTTGGCACTGTACTGTATGGTCTTTCCACTGCCGCCAGACTGAGATGCGTTGATTGGCACGGTGCAGGGCCATGGTCACACTCTGTGAAGGGAGAGGTTTGTCATGGACCTTTGCCAACTCAGGGTTGCGCAACCCTAAATCTGAGCTCACCCCTGTGTTTAGTATGGGAGGTGTGTGTGTGTGTGGATTGGGGTTGTTTATCCAGACCACTAGACCCTATCTAATAAGAAGACAGCCCAGAGGGAAAGAGAGGTCTCACGGGGAAAGAGAGGTCTCAGAGTGAAAGAGAGATATCAGAGGGAAAGAGTGGTCTCACAGGGAAAGAGAGATCTCTGAGAGAAAGAGAGGTCTCAGAGGGAAAGAAAGGTCTCAGAGGGAAAGAAAGGTCTCAGAGGGAAAGAGAGGTCTCAGAGGGAAAGAAAGGTCTCAGAGGGAAAGAGAGGTCTCAGGGGGAAAGCTAGTCTAAATCCTCTCCTAATTTGAAGTTTAACTGAGTTTAACTGAGATCACGGTTGGTCATGATAAGCCTCCAAACACAGACAGAACCCCATTCCCTATGTAGTGCACTACTTTTGACCAGTGCCCATGGGGAAAAGGGTGCCAGTTGGAACACAAACAGAGACTTCAGAGTCCTCTTCAACTGCCCAGTGAACTATTTCCAGTAAGTCTTCCCTTCCTAGAAACTTGTTTGTTATAGGATATTGCCTTGGTTTTTGTAGATGTTTGTTATGATGGACAGTGAATGTAATGTGTTTAATGGATGGGTTACTACTGTCTGATTCAGATTCCTGTTTACTCCAACACATAGCTGCCAGGCACCTAGGGAAATGGGATGGGGGTCTGTGTGTGTGTGTGTTTGTGTGTGTGTGTGTGTGTGTGTTTGTGTGTGTGTGTGTGTGTGTGTGTGTGTGTGTGTGTGTGTGTGTGTGTGTGTGTGTGTGTGTGTGTGTGTGTGTGTGTGTGTGTGCGTGTGCGTGTACGTGTGTGTGTGTGTAAGGTTACGGCTCTGAGCTCATTTGCAGTCCTGTCAGGACCCTTTGTGATGGGAGATAATACAAGCCACCCTCACTTCTTACATCTTTCTCTGGAGTTGAGCTGTTGAGACTGATATACCACACACACACACACACACACACACACACACACACACACACACACACACACACACACACACACACACATACACACACACACATACATACAAGCCCACACACACACATATTTTGTTAACTTCATTTTTTTCATAAAATCGCTTGAGACTTCTTACCCCCAAAACAGCACTGTACTGAGAATCAGTCACAGCTCAACTGTAGGCCTAAAGATAAAATATAAATATGGTTTCGCATACATAAGCCGACATTAACACATATAATGTGTCATAATGTCAGTCATATAGGATATGAATAAGTAACTATTCATATGGTATGTGTCCATCACTCAACATATGCCCAGGTAACTAACCGTGCAACTCTTGGACCCCCTCTACTGCGGATTTGGTAGAAAACTGGACAGAGAGAATCCATTCCAGAAGATTTGTCCGTCTACAGCGCCCTCTTCTGGTGATATAGGTGACAAAATGCCACAATTACACAATAACAAAAACATCTATGATTTAACTCTTGTGTGGTGTTCATGTTTTTGTTATTCACCCAATGTTCACAGGTCTGATGGACCCACAACATTATTTGTTTTTTAAAACAATACAGCCATAACAATTTATGTAAAAATACTTAATACTTAGATGTTGACTTATATCAACTACAAGCAATATAGACAGCATACATGGTTAATATTTGCCATTTACCTCTGCTAGATCACGTTGATCAATAAAAGTGCTATTTGTTTTTTTGGGATAAAATTAGATTTTTGTAAACAAAAATCAATTATAATCAAGACATGGGTGGAATAAATCATGTTTATCTTGAACAAATATAAATGAAACAAGGTTTTCATCACTATTGATGTTTATTGCTTTGAACTGAACAAATTGGAAGGACAAATTTTACATACAGTATTTTATGGAAATGATAAATGAGCCCCATTGAACACAAATTAAGGCCAGTCTACACACCACATGAGGGACAGAGTTTTACTGTGTGTGTGTTGCAAATTTATTTCTTGCACTTGTACTTGTACTGTGTCTTCCTGTCCTTCTTGGGTCCACACACATCGCAGCACTTCTTCTTGTTGCTACCGGCTGCAATCTAGAATGATGAAAATGCATAGTTCAGGAATTTTGCTAACATCTCACTCACATATATAGTTACAGCAGGCCAAGGTAGGAGAGTCAGACACACACACATGCAACAACATCACTCACGCTTACTTCCTGTATTAGAGTTGTTGGTTCTGTTGGTCGGGCAGATGGGGCACCAGCATCCTGCTCCTGAATCCTGGGGTCCTTGGGATATGTTACCTCATCTGGATTTGAGGTCTTACCAATGCCTTACCCAGCTCCTCGAGAAAGAGCCGTCTCCTCCGGAGCTTCCCCCTGTTCCAATCTGGGTTCAACGCCATCCGCGTTGTACACCGAGATGTCCAAGATGTTGAAGAATATCACAAGTGGCCAGCGTAGGGTTCCTCTTTTGCAGCTGTAGCCAGTCACCAGCTTGTCTAAATTGTCCACCCCTCCTTCTGTTTCATTGTAATCCATTATGATTTCTGGTTTTTGATGTTCCTGGCCACAGATTCTCCCATCCCTATGCAGCGTACTCATGAGTACCACATTTTTGCCTTTCTTTGGCATGTAGGACACTAGAGACGTGTCGGCCGTGAACACAAACTTAGAGGAATTGATAGGCCTGTTCTGTGTATTCAACAGCTGAGGTGGGAGCTCTGATTTCTTTTTTCGTACTGTTCCTACCATCGTCAGCTTCCTCTTGAGGACCTCCTGTCCCAGCTTGTGCGAAGTAAAAAAGTTATTGCGTGTGATGTTGTGGCCACAGAGTCCCTGTGTCACGTCCAGGACAACCCGCATCCCTTGGTTCTACTCAGGGGCTCCTCCATCTGGCTTCTCTGTATACTCTTGCAAGTTCCCTGCAAATGATGAAGCAGCATCACAGGCAGCCCAGATCTTGATTCCATATTTTGCGGGTTTAGATTGTATGTACTGCCTGAAGGGGCAGCGGCCCCTAAATGGCATAAGCTGCTCATCAACAGTAACGTTGGGCCCAGGGTTGTAAAACAGGGGAAGGCGGTCCAGAGACATGATCCTCATATTCGGAAAATCCTTCATCTTCCAAAGTGGAAGATGCTCCTTCCATACTAGCTTCTCTCTCTGCAAAAACATTTTCTAAGGCCCTCTGAGCAGAGATTATTTTTGCCATACTGATTGATTGTGGTAAAGAGCCACACATGCAAAGCTATTTATTTGTTGTGTCCCTCCCCCAATTTGCACCTGGCTGGGGTAGAGTGTGGGAAAATACTGCATTTTTTACAATGTATCGAAATAATGTGTTGAAATAATTTATTGTAATAACATTGTGCAGGTTCCCGCAAGACATTGTGAGGTTTCACACTCTACAAAGGGTAAAGAGTGCGAGAAAAGAGGGAGACAGACAGGTTCTAGGTGCAATGTTGAAACAGCAGGCCTATGGAGGAGGAAGACAGAGTGAAGGCACACAGCAAACCTTTTTGTTTAATTTTTACTTGTTTTTGCCTACACACACACTTATATTACCCTAGGGTCAGGTGGACCCGAACACCACATATGTAATATAAATGTGTAGGGGGGTGCACAGTGTGCACTCAATGAAAATGTGTTATTTTACATGTTCTTCACAGAAAATGAGCAAAGGCCAATGAGTCTCAGGTTGAAAACATTATTCATTGTATCATTTTTCTTTTAGTAAACATTGAAAATGGGTCCCACAGAGCTGAACACCACACAAGGGTTAATGCACACTTTACTACAATGTCTATGAGAGAAAGTAAGGAAGAAAGGAAAAAAAAGTTGTTTCTAAGATGAATTATCATTCTGTCATTAGGTGCTTGATAGTATTCTGGTCGAGTGAATAAGGTACTGACCACTCTTTTTTTCACGTGAATGCTCTAACTCTCTTGCCATAGATGAATCACCTTCCATGCTGCATCATATGGAATGGATGTTTTCTGTTCTCCTTAAGAATTCCATGGTCAGCATGATGCAGAACCTCGCTGTGTTTAGTCTACCAAGAGGGACCAAGATCTCTCTCTCTCTCTCTCTCTCTCTCTCTTTCTCTCTCTCTCTCTCTCTCTCTCTCTCTCTCTCTCTCTCTCTCTCTCTCTCTCTCTATTCAATTCAATTCAAAGGGCTTTATTGGCATGGGAAACATATTTTTACATTGCCAAAGGAAGTGAAATAGATTATAAACAAAAGTGAAATAAACAATATGAAATGAACAGTAAACATTACACTCAAAAAACTTCAAAAGGAATAGAGGCATTTCAAATGTCATATTATGGCTATATATAGTGTTAAAACAATGTGCAAATAGTTAAAGTACAAAAAGGAAAATAAATAAACATAAATATGGGTTGTATTTATAATTGTGTTTGTTCTTCACTGGTTGCCCTTTTCTTGTGACAACAGGTCACAAATCTTGCAGCTGTGATGGCACACTGTGGTATTTCACCCAATATATATGGGAGTTTATCAAAATTGGATTTGTTTTCGAATTCTTTGTGGGTCTGTGTAATCTGAGGGAAATATGTGTCTCTAATATGGTCATACATTTTGCAGGAGGTTAGGAAGTACAGCTCAGTTTCCACCTCCTTTTGTGGGCAGTGTGCACATAGCCTGTCTTCTCTTGAGAGCCAGGTCTGCCTACAGTGGCCTTTCTCAATAGCAAGGCTATGCTCATTGAGTCTGTACATAGTCAAAGCTTTCCTTAATTTTGGGTCATTCACAGTGGTCAGGTATTCTGCCACTGTGTACTCTGTGTTTAGGGCCAAATAGCATTCTAGTTTGCTCAGTTTTTTTGTTAATTCTTTCCAATGTGTCAAGTAATTATATTTTTGTTTTCTCATGATTTGGTTGGATCTAATTGTGTTGCTGTCCTGGGGCTCTGTGGGGTCTGTTTGTGTTAGTGAACAGAGCCCCAGGACCAGCTTGCTTAGGGGACTCTTCTCCAGATTAATCTCTCTATAGGTGATGGCTTTGTTATGGAAGGTTTGGGTATTGCTTCCTTTTAGGTGGTTGTAGAATTTAACGTCTCTTTTCTGGATTTTGATCATTATGTTGTACACAGAGGATATTTTTGCAGAATTCTGCATGCAGAGTCTCAATTTGGGGTTTGTCCCATTTTGTAAATTCTTGGTTGGTGAGCGGACCCCAGACCTCACAACTATAAAGGGCAATGGGTTCTATAACTGATTCAAGTATTTATAGCCAGATCCTAATTGTTATGTCAAATGTTATGTTCCTTTTGATGGGGTAGAAGCCCCTTCTTGTCTCTCTCTCTAACTCTCTCTCTCTCTCTCTCTCTCTCTCTCTCTCTCTCTCTCAATTCAATTGGCTTTATTGGCATGGGAAACATATGTTTACATTACCAACCATTTAACATGTTATATTATTGGCTATGTACAGTGTTGTAACAATGTGCAAATGGTTGAAGTACGAAAGGGAAAATAAATAAACAGATATATAGTTGTCCTTTTCTTGTGGCAGTAGGTCCCAAACTTGCTGCTGTGGTGGCACACTGTGGTACTTCACCTAAAAAATATAGGAGTTTATCAAGATTGATCTCTCTCTCTCTCTCTCTCTCTCTCTCTCTCTCTCTCTCTCTCTCTCTCTCTCTCTCTCTCTCTCTCTCTGCTCTCTCACTTCTCTCTCTCTCTCTCTCTCTCTCTCTCTCTCTCACTTTCTCTCCCCTTTTTCTCTCTCTCTCTCTCTCTCTCTCTCTCTCTCTCTCTCTCTCTCTCTCTCTCTCTCTCTCTCTCTCTCTCTCTCTCTCGCTCTCTCACTTGCTCTCTCTCTCTCTCTCTCTCTCTCTCTCTATCTCACTTTCTCTCCCCCTTTTCTCTTTTTCTCTCTCTCTCCCTCTCTCTCCCCCCCAATCTCCCTGCAGGTGTCTCAGAGGAGGAATGTGATATATAAGCAGAGATCTTGACAGGATGTTCTGTTGAAATAAGTCTCTCTTCACAGGTCCCCCAAAGGTGACAACAGGTTGGCTAACAGAACCGCCCCTCACTCCTGCCCCATCATTCTTCGCCCCTCCCCCCCTCCTCTCCCAACCACACTGACTCCATCCTTTCACCATTCTATCCTCAAAATCTTGGTGGCTCTGTTATTTTTGTCTGGCATCACCAGACAAAAACAGGAATACATTTATGTTGTTGTCTTCAGAATTCAGAGTGCACTCAAGCACTGTACTAAGTGAAAGGGACCTGTATGTACCAGAAGTCATACACTTATCTGTTTACATTTATCTTAGCATGTAACTGAGGCAAATTAAGGAGCTGTTTAACAGTTTTGGTCATTTTCATTTCATCACCTTATTTGGAAAAGCGATTCTATATGGTCGTCAGCTAGAATTTACTACTGTTGGATCTATTCTCTAAACCAAACAGCTCTTGAGAAGTCTGGTGTGGTGGCGTAAATGTCTCTTGCAGAAGAGTTTCGTAAGAGTGTGTCAGTATACTCTATCTTACCCTGGCTGAGAGCCACTACTCTGGCATGGTCCACACAGACACTTGGCCAAGCAACTTCCTGAACAACCAGCTGCAGCAGTAAGTGTGCTCTCCTACTCAGGTCTGTAGTGTGCTGCTATGGAATATGCATAGGAATGCAGACTTTGGCCCATGGATGCAGTCTGCAGTCGTCTGGACTCCCCCACATGTGCCCCTCACTCAACAGTTGTGTAGTCTGCGTCTGTGGGGTTCAATTCAGTTCGAATGGCTTATATGGTTTTGTGTGTCCTATTTATTCGCAATGGGAGAGGAGACCGTTAGGATGGAAATACCGTAGCACTTATTGGACCGTAACCTCTGGGAAACAAATTGATCTGGGTATAAGTAGCTCCTATGTGCAGGTCAGCGTGTGGGCAACCGTAACGCGCACAGTGATTTATAATTCAGTTTTACCTGATGTTGTCACTTCATACATCAATGTTGTAAGGTGTCCTCAAGAAGGCTCTGTGACGCTAGGCCTCCCTTCCACTCAGCCCTGCATATGTGAGATATGACCGAGGTTCAAACCTGCTTATCCTGCATTCCACAAGGAAAGGTTACTCATCATCACACAAGTTATGGGCAGAGACAACCACACCAAACAATCAAATAAGCACACAAATACAACACTACATGACCAAAAGTGGACACCTGCTCGTCGAACATCTCATTCCAAAATCATGGGCATTCATATGGAGTTGGTCCCCCCTTTGCTGCTATAACAGCCTCCACTCTTCTGCGAAGGCTTTCCACTAGATGTTGGAACATTGCTGTAGGGACTTACTTCCATTCAGCCACAAGAGCGTTAGTGAGGTTGGGCAGTGATGTTGGGTGATTAGGCCTGGCTCACAGTCGATGTTCCAATTCATCCCAAAGGTGTTCGATGGGGTTGAGGTCATGGCACTATGCATTGGGGCAGGTAGCATTCTCCTGGCATCCGCCAAACCCAGATTAGTCCGTCGGATTGCCAGTTGGTGAAGCGTGATTCATCACTCCAGAGAACGCAATTCTACTGCTCAAGAGTCCAATGGCGGCAAGCTTTACATCACTCCAGCTGACTTGGAATTGAGCATTGGAATTGAGCATTGTGAACTTAGGCTTGTGTGCGGCTGCTCGGCCATGGAAACCCATTTCATGAAGCTCCCGACAAACAGTTATTGAGCCGACGTTGCTTCCAGCGGCAGAACTCGGTAGTGAGTGTTGCAACCATGGACAGACGATTTTGACACTCGGCGGTCGCGTTTTGTGAGCTTGTGGGGCCTACCATTTCGTGGCTGAGCCGTTGTTGCTCCTAGACGTTTCCACTTCACAATACCAGCACTTACAGTTGACCGGGTCAGCTCTAGCAAGGTATACATTTTATGAACTGACTTGATGATGAGGTGGCATCCTATGACAGTGCCACATTGAAAGTCACTGAGCTCTTCAGTAAGGCCATTCTACTGCCAATGTTTGTCTATGGAGATTGCATGGCTGTGTGCTTGATTTTATACACCTGTCAGCAACGGGTGTGGCTGAAATAGCCGAATCCACTAATTTGAAGGGGTGTCCACATACTTTTGTATATTCTGTATAGTGTATATTGTATACACTTTGTTTGCCTCTTCACAGTATTGTGAAGTGGCAAACCGTTGGAGACAATTGTCTAACTTCTCATGGCTGGGGAGTTATTAGCACAGCCCCATTGCATCATGCTTCACCCATGGTGATGTTCTACTGATTCCCCAATCCTTTTCAATTAAAACAAATGCTCTTAACAGTTACAATAGTACAATCTAACTGCACTAAAGCTGATCAAACCTGTTCTATGATTATCAATCAATCATCCTTTTAGTAAATCATTTTCAAGGATATTTTTTAAGATGCCCCAAAAACATACTGTATATCAAAACAAAAATACCAACGGTATAATTACTTCAACCCCCTCAACTCCACCATCTACCAGAGGACTGAATTTATTTGGACTTAACCACACCATTTCATCAGGAATTGGGGCAATAGTCTTGTTAGCAACTCAGACTGACTGGGGATTGGGTGTCCCTGGTCCCACCGTAGCCTCAGTCCTATTTATCCACAGCCATCTAGTATTCTTTTGTAATGCTGCATTAACTGGAGAATATGGTTGGTCATCCACAATTCTCTTTATAGAGAGCAATGCATGAGACTGAGAGGCCCAAATGGGCTTATTGAAATAATGAGCGCATACATCCAACATCTGACACCCACTCTAAAAAACACAAAACAGAATCACAAGATGTTTTTGAAGAGAACAAACACATCGGTGATATTTAAAGTATTCTGTTTATTTCTCTTCCTCAGATATCCAGCGAAGAAGAAAACAATATTATTGCAGACTTCCAAAGCGGCCCTTGTCTCAAGTGAGTGAAACTAATCAGGCTACTGCGTTGCTTGCCCAAGGTCTTCCCAATGTGATTAACATTGTTCAGCCCCCCAAGTCAGGCAACATGAAAGGAAGAGAGCACAGCAGCTCTAAAGAGTGCTCCTTCGTCTTTGCAATTTACTTCAATCCTGCTTGCTTAAACTTGCTTACAGAAAGATCAATTCCCAAACTTCATGGGCCAACATCACTATCTTGTCCATGATGAATAATTTAATTGGGTGATAACCTTAAACTTTCTGTATTGCCTCTCTAATATATCTCCCCAAACAATGCAGGGAAGATCAAAACTGAATCTGTGTGCTCTTGCTTGGGCTTGGCCAAAAGAAGAAGCAAAATATAATTATTTGCTATTCGATCAATCAATCAATCAATTTTATTTTATATAGCCCTTCTTACATCAGCTAATATCTCGAAGTGCTGTACAGAAACCCAGCCTAAAACCCCAAACAGCTAGTAATGCAGGTGTAGAAGCACGGTGGCTAGGAAAAACTCCCTAGAAAGGCAAAACCTAGGAAGAAACCTAGAGAGGAACCAGGCTATGAGGGGTGTCTCTCAATGTTTGCAGAACTTTCTAAATTACAAATTGACTGTTAAATACAAGACACATACCATAACCATGGAGACAAAAAAGAAAACAGCCCTTTGTGTGTTGCTTTTACAATTGAGAAAAACTGTAACATTTGAGAAATACTGTAACTGATATGACCTTTTCATAGTGAAACCAAAATGTACCCACATTTGAACTGGTTAATTGGCATTATGCTGTGGTTCTGCAGCCTATCTGGTAATGGGTGTCATTATATGTGAAAATGACTTGCCAAATGGGATGTATATCAACTTTCAGTATGGCTCAGTCAGTACAGTTTGTGCTCACCTCAACGAACGCCTAGTACACGCTCAGGTTGTACAACTGATACACAACCCATTTGACACAGCTGTGATACAACAGATAGTGTTTAATAATATAATAATAATATGCCATTTAGCAGACGCTTTTATCCAAAGCGACTTACAGTCATGTGCGCATACATTTTTACGTATGGATGGTCCCGGGGATCGAACCCACTACCCTGGCGTTACAAGCGCCATGCTCTACCAATTGAGCTACAGAGTTTATCTGCACACAAATGTTTACACAAACGTGAAGACAGTTGTCCCTGGAATGATCCCAGACATCCATACCTTAGAACTCTGAGACAGGAAGAAATAGGAGCAGAGATAGTGAGCAAAATAACAAATTGTTTTAGATTTCTATAACTGAATAGTGTTAATGACAGTTTTAAAGCATATAAAATACAGATGTGAGTCTATGGTTCTACACCACTCATCAATGAATCATGCCCCTTGGTCTACTTTCCAACGGATACCAGCACCAGCCGCAGAGTTTTGCCTAGGCTGTGAGAAATTAAGCTACATCAAAGAAATCTTCTTAAAAGAGCAAGTTTAGAGGAATTAATATTTGATAAAGCTGAATCCCTGCATAAGCACACAGGCAATGAGTGGCTGGTGGTTAATCTCTGAAGAGTATTAAAGACTCTAATATGCCATATTTACTGATATTAGGAATTAAAACAGCATATAATATGCATTAAAAAAATCGTTTTACATATTAAAATATGATTTTCAGATTGCTGATGTAATAGCGTTTAATAGGTCTAATTTGAGAGGGCACAATTTAAAGCGCTACAGGAAGAGATCCTCTACCACCTTGTGGCTATATTCCTCCACTGCATAGAGAGGAAAAGTTCCTATAAAATATGTAGAAATATGATCTGACTATTTAATGTATTGTAATTTCACACATTAATCAAGAGAAGAAGAAGAGAATAGAGCTAGATATTCAAGTATATCATGAACAAAGGAGGGTCAGCTCAGCTGATTTGAGAATGAACTCTCTCCTAATAATTTTTACTGAGTGGCTGTGGATCTGAATTCTCTGCACATGTGCGTGATTCTCTACTATATGCTCAGTCTCTGCACAGTCTCTGCTCTACTTGTTCGGCTGTCCAGAGAACAGGCAAATTGGCAAATTTCTGTGATGAATGGAGAATGGTGCAGTACTCGTTTAATAAAATCAGATCAAAGCTGAATGAATGCAAGATAACAGAACCAAATATAATATCATAGTATTACTTTACTGTAAGACAAAAAACAGCACCTAATTTCTTAAGAGATTTTAGGATGATTGCACAAATGGTCACATTTTTCTTTCATGCCAAAACTCAACAATGTGCGCCACTTGGCAAAATATGTGCTTTGATTGAAACAGGTATGCTACTCTTAGAAAAAAAGGATCCTTATAAAACCAAAAAGGGTTCTATCGCTTGCTTCATACAGTGAGGGAAAAAAGTATTTGATCCCCTGCTGATTTTGTACGTTTGCCCACAGACAAAGACAAGATCAGTCTATCATTTTAATGGTAGGTTTATTTGAACAGTGCGAGACAGAATAACAACAACAAAAATCCAGAACAACGCATGTCAAAAATGTTATAAATTGATTTGCATTTTAATGAGGGAAATAAGTATTTGACCCCTCTGCAAAACATGACTTAGTACTTGGTGGCAAAACCCTTGTTGGCAATCACAGAGGTCAGACGTTTCTTGTAGTTGGCCACCAGGTTTGCACACATCTCAGGAGGGATTTTGTTCCACTCTTCTTTGCAGATCTTCTCCAAGTCATTAAGCTTTCGAGGCTGACGTTTGGCAACTCGAACCTTCAGCTCCCTCCACAGATTTTCTATGGGATTAAGGTCTGGAGACTGGCTAGGCCACTCCAGGACCTTAATGTGCTTCTTCTTGAGCCACTCCTTTGTTGCCTTGGCCGTGTGTTTTTGGTCATTGTCATGCTGGAATACCATCCACGACCCATTTTCAATGCCCTGGCTGAGGGAAGGAGGTTCTCACCCAAGATTTGACGGTACATGGCCCCGTCCATCGTCCCTTTGATGCGGTGAAGTTGTCCTGTCCCCTTAGCAGAAAAACACCCCCAAAGCATAATGTTTACACCTCCATGTTTGACGGTGGGGATGGTGTTCTTGGGGTCATAGGCAGCATTCCTCCTCCTCCAAACACGGCGAGTTGAGTTGATGCCAAAGAGCTCGATTTTGGTCTCATCTGACCACAACACTTTCACCCAGTTCTCCTCTGAATCATTCAGATGTTCATTGGCAAACTTCAGACGGCCCTGTATATGTGCTTTCTTGAGCAGGGGGACATTGCGGGTGCTGCAGGATTTCAGTCCTTCACGGCGTAATATGTTACCAAATGTTTTCTTGGTGACTATGGTCCCAGCTGCCTTGAGATCATTGACAAGATCCTCCCGTGTAGTTCTGGGCTGATTCCTCACCGTTCTCATGATCATTGCAACTTCACGAGGTGAGATCTTGCATGGAGCCCCAGGCCGAGGGAGATTGACAGTTCTTTTGTGTTTCTTCCATTTGTGAAATATCGCACCAACTATTGTCACCTTCTCACCAAGCTGCTTGGCGATGGTCTTGTAGCCCATTCCAGCCTTGTGTAGGTCTACAATCTTGTCCCTGACATCCTTGGAGAGCTCTTTGGTCTTGGCCATGGTGGAGAATTTGGAATCTGTTTGATTGATTGCTTCTGTGGACAGGTGTCTTTTATACAGGTAACAAGCTGAGATTAGGAGCACTCCCTTTAAGAGAGTGCTCCTAATCTCAGCTCGTTACCTGTATAAAAGACACCTGGGAGCCAGAAATCTTTCTGATTGAGAGGGGGTCAAATACTTATTTCCCTCATTAAAATGCAAATCAATGTATAACAAATTTTACATGCGTTTTTCTGGATTTTTTTGTTGTTATTCTGTCTCTCACTGTTCAAATAAACCTACCATTAAAATTATAGACTGATCATATCTTTGTCAGTGGGCAAACGTACAAAATCAGCAGGGGATCAAATACCTTTTTCCCTCACTGTACATACCTCCTCTCAGTCAGCAACAGTCGTCTATTGGCTTCATGAATCATAGTCCCATCAATTGACTCCACACTGAAATACTGAAATAAAAGTAACAATTAGCTAATTGCCAATGTCAGGCTGGGTCTGTAGCTCTATTTGGCATATCCCATAATAAAAAATAATGTTTATTTGAAAGTTTTAGCTGGCTAGCTTGTAAAGTGGCTAATTAAAGTAGCCTAGATTTTTCTGTTTAGCTAGCTAGCTAGCTTGCAAGAGTGCTAAAATTCTAATAACATTTCAACTTTATTTAACTAGCTTATAGTTTATCATATGACTTTGGCATCATATATTTGAATTAAATAATACACTTTGCTTACCTTTATACATGGAAAAATAACATGCATATTGGTAGGATACTTGCAAGTTGGTTCAACCACCATCCTCTGTCTGTCTTGTGTGGTCATGCTGGAATGGCAGTTGGTTTTTGAATCGGAATGGCAGTTACATTATGAATAGACCAAAAGGCTCTATATAGAACCCCTTTTTTGAGTGCATGCTTTTATTAAACATATTATTTCCTCTTGCTTCTAGCTAGCATTTAGTTTGCAACAGCACAGGTTTATATGAACCTTGCCATTTGCCTCTCAGACCTTGGCAAAAATGTTACAAAATATGAATTTGATCTTCCCCCTGCCATAGAGAGCTAATGTGTTGGATGTCAACTAGCCATGTTAGCTGTTATTTCAGAGTTTGATGTGGATGGGTTAGCTTTTGTTAGCTGTTGTTTTCTAAAATCCCCATTACACTGGGGTAGGGATAGAACCGTCAAGGTTATTTGCCTTCACTGGGTATATATATATATATATAGAACCTTTTTTGCAAACGGGTTCTTTAATCTCGTCAAAAGAACCAAAAGCTTATTTATAAACTGAGTGGTTTGAAACCCTGAATGCTGATTGGCTGAAAGCCGTGGTACAGTGCCTTGCAAAAGTATTTATCCCCCTTGGTGTTTTTCCTATTTTGTTGCATTACAACCTGTAATTTAAATGGATTTTTATTTGGATTGCATGTAATGGACATACACAAAATAGTCCAAATTGGTGAAGTGAAATTTAAAAAATAACTAATGTATTCACCCCCTTTGCTATGAAGCCCCTAAATAAGATCTGGTGCAATCAATTACCTTCAGAAGTCACATAATTAGTTAAATAAAGTCCACCTGTGTGCAATCTAAGTGTCACATGATCTGTCACAAGATCTCAGTATATATACAACTGTTCTGAAAGGCCCCAGAGTCTGCAACACCACTAAGCAAGGGGCACCACCAAGCAAGCGGCACCATAAAGACCAAGGAGCTCTCCAAACAGGTCAGGGACAAAGTTGTGGAAAAGTACAGATCAGGGTTAGGTTATAAAAGAATATTCAAAACTTTGAACATCCCACAGAGCACCATTAAATCCATTATAAAAAAATGGAAAGAATATGGCACCACAACAAACCTGCCAAGAGAGGGCCGCCCACCAAAACTCATGGACTAGGCAAGGAGGGTATTAATCAGAGCGGCAACAAAGAGACCAAAGATAACCCTGAAGGAGCTGCAAAGCTCCACAGCGGAGATTGGAGTATCTGTCCATAGGACCACTTTAAGCCATATACTCCACAGAGCTGGGCTTTACGGAAGAGTGGCCAGAAAAAAGCCATTGCTTTAAGAAAAAGCAAACACGTTTGGTATTCGCCAAAAGGCATGTGGGAGACTCCCCGAACATATGGAAGAAGGGACTCTGGTCAGATGAGACTAAAATTGAGCTTTTTGGCCATCAAGGAAAACGCTATGTCTGGCGCAAACCCAACACCTCTCATCACCCCGAGAACACCATCCCCACAGTGAAGCATGGTGGTGGCAGCATCATGCTGTGGGGATGTTTTTCATCGGCAGGGACTGGGAAACTGATCAGAATTGAAGGAATGATGGATGGCGCTAAATACAGGGAAATTCTTGAGGGAAACCTGTTTCAGTCTTCCGGAGATTTGAGACTGGGACGGAGGTTCACCTTCTAGCAGGACAATGACCCTAAGCATACTGCTAAAGCAACACTCTAGTGGTTTAAGGGGAAACATTGAAATGTCTTGGAATGGCCTAGTCAAAGCCCAGACCTCAATCAAATTGAGAATCTGTGGTATGACTTAAAGATTGCTGTACACCAGCGGAACCCATCCAACTTGAAGGAGCTGGAGCAGTTTTGCCTTGAAGAATGGGAAAAAATCCAAGTGGCTAGATGTGCCAAGCCTATAGAGACATACCCCAAGAGACTTGCAGCTGTAATTGCTGCAAAAGGTGGGGGGGTGAATAGTTATGCACACTCAAGTTTTCCGTTTTTTTGTCTTATTTCTTGTTTGTTTCACAATAACAAATATTTTGTATCTTCAAAGTGGTAGGCATGTTGTGTAAATCAAATGATACAAACCCCCAAAAACTCAATTTTAATTCCAGGTTGTAAGGCAACAAAATAGGAAAAATGCAAAGGGGGGTGAATACTTTCGCAAGCCACTGTATATCAGACCGTATACCACGGGTATGACAAAAAATATATAATTACGTTGGTAACCAGTTTATAATAGCAATATGGCACCTCTGGGATTTGTGGTGTATGGCCAATATACCACAGCTAATGGCTGTATCCAGGAACTCCGCGTTGCATCGTGCATAAGAACAGCCCTTAGCCGTGGTATATTGGCCATATACCACACCCCCTCGTGCATTATTGCTTAAATATAGAACCCCATAGAACCCTTTTTCCTAAGAGTATACAGCTTGTTAACCCCATCTGCTCTAAAATTCTCTCACTGTACATAAATTAAAACAACACTATACATAACTCAAGATATTCTCATGAAACTGATTGAGATCAAATTGTTGTCAAAACGTTTCACCGGTAAAACTTTAGGAATTATCATTCGCGATTGACAGTAAGAAGTTGAAGGGAGGGTGACCACAAAAAATGGTGCGTAAAGTAGAGGCAAAGAAACACCTGCGCAGAAGGTGACCTGGATCTTCAGCTCTGGAGAAGAGACTTCCAGGGGGATGTGACAGGGACGTGACGGGGGCGGAACGGGGGCGGAACGGGGGCGGAACGGGGCGGTTACCTTCGGATCCACAACCTTCTTTTTATTGTTAAAATGTCTATCATAACAATAAAAGTCTACTGTTTCCCCCTTTGGCAGTGTCAGAGGGAAGTATAGACAAATGAAATGCTAAAACGGGACAGTAAAGGTGATTTAATTAGGCCAGAGAGGTTCAGGCTAACACCTCTATAACACACCAAAGGTCACTGTCCAATTAACATGCTAAAATGGCTAGAGGACCCCAGCCAGACTGAAGCTGCTATAGTCAACCTTTCTGAATAAAACATGGACAAAAACACAGGAAAACATGGTGATACCGGAGGGATTTGTCAAATGGAGTCTACATTTTGAGCAACAGTCTTTAAGACAGGTGGATGAACACACAGGTGACCTTGATTTTATGGTTGATACGTGTGTCGAGGCCTGAAACAGCTTTCATTAGTGACTCAGAGTCCCTGTGCAGCAGGAGAGATAGGGTGCGACCCATTCGGCACCCATTTCCCTATTTAGTGCACTACCATTTCCTCCCTCCCTCTCGTCCTCCCTCCATCCCTCTCATCCTCCCTCCCTCCCTCTCGTCCTCCCTCCCTCCCTCCCTCTCGTCCTCCCTCCCTCCCTCTCGTCCTCCCTCCCTCTCGTCCTCCTTCCATCTCATCCTCCCTCCCTCTCGTCCTCCCTCCCTCCCTCCCTCCGGTGAAATGGCGAACTCTGTAATCTTATGTATTCTATCTCGTGCCCCATGATTTAGACTGGTTCTCTGCCTCTCTCTTTGTTAACTGGCTTCAGTATGGTGTAGTTTTCTGTGATGTTCCGACACCATGGCTGGAGGCAGGAGTCTGCAGCACCCAGGATCACAGAAAAAAGTGAGCCACTGCAAAATTTAGAAAAATGGCTCACAGTACCCCAAGGTAGGGAATAAATTGCAGATGATAACTAGTAGCGTGAGGCACAAACAGCATATTACATTCTCAGAGGTTTTTTAGCTTCTCGTTTTGCAGACCAAAATCAAACTTTGGGAACGTGCGTACACTTGGTAGGCATTTAAAATAATTATTTCATGTTCTGAAAACAGAGGCCTTGTGTCAATTCTGATATCTCTCACAAAGACACTGCACACTCTTTGGGAGGGATTACTACAGTGCCATTGTGCTCTCTCTTCCATCTGAGTACATACAATGATACGTTATGGGCGGCAGGTAGCCTAGCGGTTGGAGCGTTGGGTCTGTAACCGAAAGGTCGCTAGTTTGAATCCTCAAGGTGAAAAATCTGTTGACGTACCCTTGAGCAAGGCACTTAACCCTAATTTTCAGACCCTGGCCATGACCCCACTCTCTGAGGGTGTCACAGGGGGAGTTGGGATATGCAAAAAACACATTCCTAATTCACTCTTGTACATCTGTAAAATTTGACATGACTCACCTAATTATTATTATATATGGGTAATAGAGAGACTGAGTCACAAAAAACCTCTCATCTTATGTGAATTTATCTTTAAATACATATGATGAATCTCTGAACTCCATCCCTCCCTTAAATAAAGAACTGTGCCTAAAAAAATAAATTGGTATTGCATTGCAAATATTCCTCATTTTCAGCATTAATGATTAATGATCAACACATTTAATAATTTAATCAAAATATTTTTGCACTTCCTATTAATATTCAATAGGCCAAATACTTCAGACATTTCAGAATCTGTATCCACACACTGTTTCCTGTAGATAATGGCTGTTGCTCCCAATATAATTATCTCCATACTGTACATACAGTACAAAGACTTTGCTCTTAACATTTGCTTCATTTAATGAATATTTCATAATGTAACAAATGCGAGAGATTTAGAGAACTTGCCATACCCACCTAAGGGTAAAAGGGTGTAAAAGGCTTGAGATGTTTCTATATTTTGGTATTACTTTTTTTAAATCAAGGTATCATCTATCAAGGTTGACAATTTGACAATTACATATTTTTGTGTCAAAGGTCACCTAGGTCATGTGATATACAGTAGTGTATTCTAAGATTTACCTTGCTTTCATCAGACGGTGAAATTAGTTTTTAAATGGGGCATGCAAGATCCAGTATTAGATTCACATTGGTAGTGCGACAGGACAGCCATCAAACCTTTAGGGATAAAAACATAATTACTACTGAAAAACAAATCCCTGATTCATCGATACAAAGTGTTCACTACTGTTACCATGGGAAAGTTAGCCATTCCTTGATATACATTTAAATGACTAGTATTATTAGATTAGACTAGATTAGAATGAAGGACAGGGATTGGCTAAATCAAGTCTGACCTGAGAGAAGGAGGAAAAGAAGAACAAACAATTTCCTAGGTATTACTGCTATAACTGCTCATGGCAGAGGCTATTATCCAGAAGGTACTGTTTAACTGTAATTGAGGCTCTGTCAGCAATATCATTTGGAAGAAAAATTCAACAAAGTTCTTTCAAATGAAACCATTTATCGCCAGCTTGTCCCTGATAGCGGTATTTATCTTATGATAAAATATAAATGAGGTCTCATGCTGGAGTAAACAAGACCCTAAAGATAAACAATTTAACAGGAAATGAAAATGATCCAGATTGCAAGATAAGAAACAGAAACATTTGAGTCAAAATGGTAGCAATCCATATGGGTTAACCATATGGATGACTGTACAGAGGTGCCAATTGGAAGATGTGTTATCCATGCTGTACAGTATGTAGTAAAACCATATATTATGACTCTCATTTGTAGCTTGAAATGCACTCAGTGTGTTATCATCATTATACAATTTAAACAAGGGTTAAAGCTGACTGGTTTACTTGTGTGAGAGCAGTGAGGCATTAAAAATACAATAGTAGCACATTTACACCAGTAAAATATTTAATATGGAACATTCTAGAATTCCCTTAGATTCTAGAATGACTAGCTCATTAGGCAAATATGCTGTAATCATCATTCTGTCCAACAGCCCAGTGGTTCCCAAACTGTGGGGCGTGCCCCAGAGGGGTGGGCAGGAGGTGCGTGGGGCCCCTCCCCAAAATAAATAAATATATTATAATGAACTCTGTCCGGCTATAAAATTACTCTTGAAAGTTGTAATAGTAGAATGCACAAGGTGCAATTTCGAAATTGGGTAGTGCATCATCAGTTCCTCTTGTCATGTAAGTCACCTTAGAGAGCTATTTTTAACTTGTCAGAAATGGCCAGATCAACTAGCCCATGTCAGCTAACGTTTTTTTACCCCATAGATATTGTTTAAAAAAATGTGTCACTCAAATATCACATGAATACACATTAGACATGGCAAAATGTATAGAGTTGCAAGAAAATATGCTTTAAAACTGCTAAATGTTCTTTGTACCCCATGACAAAATGTGTAGAATTGCAGGAAATAAGCTTTAAACCTGCAAAATGTTCTCCACCAACAAGAGGGGTTGTGAACAGTATGTGTCATGAACAGTGCTTGTGCCCATAGAAATAGACGTGGCGCGTGTGAGAGCGCACAGGAGGGGCGTGGGATATTTCCCAACGCTGGAAGGGGGGCCCTGAGTGAAAAAGTTTGGGAACCCCTGCAACAGCCGGCCAGGACAGCATAGTCATAATCAGGGGATATAACGATATACATATCAAAGTCATCAGCCTTGTAGTCCCATACAAGATGATTTTATACACTATAATGCTGTGCTGGCTGGCAGCTATCTTTCCTGTCTTTTAGATCCCCTTGAACTTGATAGATCAGTTAAGATAGGCTAGAGTAGGCCTACCTGTGCTTTGTCGAGGAATAGCCTGCTAAATTGCAGACCCTGCTGAATCTTTTATGCCACTGCAATAAGGTTGTGGCAACTCACAAATACATTGGTTTGAAAATGTATCTACACTAGCCTTGTTACCAATGACTATAAAGAGTTTATTATAGACAAAATAATGTATTTTCCTGATTTATATAGTCACAAACAGAGTCTGGACATATTAGAAATGGTTAAGTTCTAACAGCAACCACCCACAGGGTTATCAGTTGTTATGGGTCAATAGTTCAACAATGATAAAGTGAGAGACCATTAATCAAGTGTGTCTTCGAATAAGGATGAAACGCTGGAATGGATACCTAGAACCGCAACCGCAGGGCTCTCCACAGGGTGGTGCGGTCTGCCCAACGCATTACCGGGGGCAAACTACCCGCCCTCCAGGACACCTACAGCACCCGATGTCACAGGAAGGCCAAAAAGATAATCAAGGACATCAACCACCCAAGCCACTGCCTGTTCACCCTGCTATCATCCAGAAGGCGAGGTCAGTACAAGTGCATCAAAGCTGGGACCGAGAGACTGAAAAACAGCTTCTATCTCAAGGCCATCAGACTGTTAAATAGCCATCCCTAGCACATTAGAGGCTGCTGCCTATAGACATAGACTAGAAATCACTTTAATAATGTTTACATATTTTGCATTACTCATCTCATATGTATATACTATATTCTATAATATTCTACTGTATCTTAGTCCATGGCGCTCTGTCATTGCTCGTCCATATATGTATATATTCTTAATTCCATTCCTTACTTAGATTGTGTGTATTGGGTATATGTTGTGAAATTGTTAGATATTACTTGTTAGATATTACTGCACTGTCAGAGCTAGAAGCACAAGAATTTCGCTACACCTGCTAAACACGTGTATGTGACAAATACAATTTTATTTGATTTAGAATAGAATAGATTTCAGTACAGTTAAGTACATTTTAGCAGACACTTATCAAGAGAGACTTACAGGAGCAACTAGGGTTAAGTGCCTTGCTCAAGGGCACATCAACCGATTTTTCACCTAGTTGGCTCTGGGATTCAAACAAGTGAATCCAGGCTCTGTCGTAGCCGGCCGCGACCGGGAGACCCATGGGGCAGCGCACAATTGGCCTAGCGTCGTCCAGGGTAGGGTAGGGAATGGCCGGCAGGGATGTAGCTCAGTTGGTAGAGCATGGCGTTTGCAAACGCCAGGGTTGTGGGTTCATTTCCCACGGGGGGCCAGTATGAAAAATAAAAATAATGTATGCACTCACTAACTGTAAGTCGCTCTGGATAAGAGCGTCTGCTAAATGACTTAAAATGTAAAAAGTGACCTTTCAGTTACTGGCCTAACACTCTTAACCACTAGGCTACCTGCCGCCCCAGTCAATTGTAAAGTAATGCACAAAGAAATGGTAGTGTTTAAAGTAAAAATATACTACTACAATAAAACAATATTGTATGATGTCACATGATATTTCATTTTGAGAGAAGAAGGGGTAGAATCAGGAAGCAAAAGGTGTGGGTATACAATAATGTCATTTCCCCCACCCCCACCTTTCCAATACAATGTTGAGTGAAATCCATGTACAGTACAATGAATTTAACATTTGATGGTGTCCGGCTACAATGTAACATTCTGCTGTCTAGCGAACATTTTGACGGTGTGTATTGGGCAACATTATCACTCTACCCCTACAGTTTTTGCAATCTTCCAAGCTCCATTTAACCCAACGACTTTTCTACAGCGGGTCTGGGATGATCCATATCTTGAATAGGGGACCGTTAGTTTTGTCGTGAAGACCAATGCCATAAATCGAACATGAATGGAATAAAATACCGATTCTATTACATTATGTTCATTGGCTTTTGCAGTATCGACGAGAGAGAAAAAGTCCTATGCGCTGTACTATTCAGCTGACGTTAACAGTTCTTTCCCTCCGCTGCGAACATCCCTCAGAATTATAGTTTAACCTGCAGAATTTTAAGCAAAATGGCGACAGTGTAATGGATGGAGGACGAAAAACGTACAGTGTCAAGTGTAATGACAAACTTGTCAATTGTTATTGTTTCCTGCATTGGGAAGGTAGGTCTCATGCTTTGATACACGCGTCTATAGACAATAAATTATTATTTGAGGTATCGGGTGTTGACATGTTGAGAGGTTCGTGGTAGCCCTTGGTTTTATTGAGCAGGGAACACAGCGGACACACTGGCACCATACTGGCATAGAGATGAGATAACGCAAGACGTTGGCTCGACATGCATAATGGTCAGTATGGACCGATGGACTTGACTTCTATTCACCAATTTGTGCACTGTCAAGTTACCCGATTCTCAATAAGCACTCCATTGTCCTGTATGTTGTAGTTGAGCACCGTTCCAAAAGTTCTTAGCTTACGGCTACTCAATAGACTCTTTGTTGTTTCTGTAGCTACGCAATGGGGCAGGAGCCTACCTGTCCCCAATAACTTAACACAGAGGTCTATATATTTTCAAAGGGGTGTTGTCAAACTCCAGACAGAGCTATACGTGTCGCATCTGCAGCAAGTCTGAGATTTGAGTCATTTGACACTTCAAGTATTCAAACGAGCATGGAGCAATGCATTCCTCAACTAATTAGGTCGGATTTGTAGCCACTACCCTAGGCTACCTCCTCAACTTTTTAAAAGACTTACACGAATCATGCACTTGACCTATTTGAAACTTAGACCCATTGTTTCAAAGTATTAAATACTATTAGAATATATACACACATTTGGGGGGTTCTGCTGTCATGGAATGCCTTTCCCATACTGAAGATAAAATATCATAGAATCAAGTGCTATTTGCATGTATAAATATCACTTTGTTCCACTGTGTCCATTCCATTCCAAACATGAAAACAATATGTAAAATGCATTATATGGGGATCATGTCTCTGCATGCCCTACTGTTAACTGTTAACCATTGTTCTAGAAACAGATTCCTGCAGTAGCCTACTTAAAAGGCAATGGGATCTTTGCACTTTGAAGGGCATCTGCCACAACAACTGCTAATGAATTATGCCCACATTCATAGCACGTTAATAACACCTTTCAGTTATGGGAGTCACTCACCCCAGTTACACTATACCTGAAATACATGCAAATGCCGAAGCATTTATAGCATATTAGAATAATCTATGATTATGACCTAACTCAAATAATATTTACTTTATATGAAAGTTTATCTACACTCTGGCTTCACACACACACACACACACACACACACACACACACACACACATACATACATATTTACACACAGCAAATTCCTTGTAAACTGATTTCCTAGTTTGACTTAATAAAATGATGGACTAGGCAAGTTATCCTCAAATTGATTATATGTAACTTGACAAGGTCAAATATAAGATGCCAGAATTCCCAGAATGCACGGCATAGCAAAACATCTTGTGCTCATAGGGCGCTCAGGTCAAAGGTAGTGCACTATGTAGGGAATAGGGTGCCATTTGGAACACACACTGAGTCTGCTGGCTTGACGTGCTCATACTGCTATAAATGAAGACGCCAGGGACTACTGCAACGGGAGTACACTGCCCTGAATTAGCAACTCAGATGAGCAGCTGCAGAGAGAGATTAGATATTTTAGTAATCTATGGAAGGATATAGTACCAAGGACCCAAAATCTTTTAGTAGCAAAAGGAAATAAGGGCAGAATGATTGGATGATGTGGCACACATTGACAATATCCTCTTAGTATTAACCATTGAATCTATAGGAAATGTCCTATTGTGAGGGAAAAAAGTATTTGATCCCCTGCTGATTTTGTACGTTTGCCCACTGACAAAGACATGATCAGTCTATAATTGTAATGGTAGGTTTGAACAGTGAGCGACAGAATAACAACAAAAAAATCCAGAAAAACTTGTGTTATCAATTGATTTGCATTTTAATGAGGGAAATAAGTATTTGACCCCTCTGCAAAACATGACTTAGTACTTGGTGGCAAAACCCTTGTTGGCAATCACAGAGGTCAGACGTTTCTTGTAGTTGGCCACCAGGTTTGCACACATCTCAGGAGGGATTTTGTCCCACTCCTCTTTGCAGATCTTCTCCAAGTCATTAAGGTTTTGAGCATGACGTTTGGCAACTCGAACCTTCAGCTCCCTCCACAGATTTTCTATGAGATTAAGGTCTGGAGACTGGCTAGGCCACTCTAGGACCTTAATGTGCTTCTTCTTGAGCCACTCCTTTGTTGCCTTGGCCGTGTGTTTTGGGTCATTGTCATGCTGGAATACCCATCCACGACCCATTTTCAATGCCCTGGCTGAGGGAAGGAGGTTCTCACCCAAGATTTGACGGTACATGGCCCCGTCCATCGTCCCTTTGATGCGGTGAAGTTGTCCTGTCCACTTAGCAGAAAAACACCCCCAAAGCATAATGTTTACACCTCCATGTTTGACGGTGGGGATGGTGTTCTTGGGGTCATAGGCAGCATTCCTCCTCCTCCAAACACGGCGAGTTGAGTTGATGCCAAAGAGCTCCATTTTGGTCTCTTCTGACCACAACACTTTCACCCAGTTCTCCTCTGAATCATTCAGATGTTCATTGGCAAACTTCAGACGGCCCTGTATATGTGCTTTCTTGAGCAGGGGGACATTGCGGGTGCTGCAGGATTTCAGTCCTTCACGGCGTAGTGTGTTACCAATTGTTTTCTTGGTGACTATGGTCCCAGCTCCCTTGAGATCATTGACAAGATCCTCCCGTGTAGTTCTGGGCTGATTCCTCACCATTCTCATGATCATTGCAACTCCACGAGGTGAGATCTTGCATGGAGCCCCAGGCCGAGGGAGATTGACAGTCTTTTGTGTTTCTTCCATTTGCAAATAATCGCACCAACTGTTGTCACCTTCTCACCAAGCTGCTTGGCGATGGTGTTGTAGCCCATTCCAGCCTTGTGTAGGTCTACAATCTTGTCCCTGACATCCTTGGAGAGCTCTTTGGTCTTGGCCATGGTGGAGAGTTTGGAATCTGATTGATTGATTGCTTCTGCGTTTTTCTGGATTTTTTTGTTGTTATTCTGTCTCTCACTGTTCAAATAAACCTACCATTAAAATTATAGACTGATCATTTCTTTGTCAGTGGGCAAACGTACAAAATCAGCAGGGGATCAAATACTTTTTTCCCTCACTGTACTTCAGTAGCCAACACTGCCATTGGACCATTAACATTGAAGGGAACATTTGTGTATCACTTTTAAAACTCAAGTTTTGATACTGTATGCTGTGCTATATTAATGTGTGCATACATAAAGACAATTTTTATTTCTTTATTACAGGTGGGTTTTCAGAAGACCGTAGGGTGGAACCAATGGTTTGGAATAGATTGGTAAGGAATGACTGCTTTGGAATTATTTATTAGTAAACCACAAGCATTAGTAACATGTCTACGATTGTATTTTGTGCTGAACCATATTAACCATAACCTTTTACTGCAGTTTGCTAAATCAGGGTCACACAGAGTGTTTCTTGGTAGTCTTAAACAAATCTACTTTGAAACCAAAGTATACACTTCACACATAGTTATGGGCTTAAAAAGAATACACCTGTACCATGTCAGATATGTTAGATATAGAGTTGAAATGTATTCAATTTTGAGTTTGCGTCCCAATATTACACTTTGTATACGTTACAGAAGACTGAAATATAACAAAACCATTTGACATAGAAACACCAGACTTTCGACAATTTTTTTATTTTTATTTTTATTAATTATGATATTAATACAATTCCACCCATGAGGCCACTAGTCATTTGACTGCAGGAAAGGGCTACCTAACTTTGTATACCTCAATAAATGTAGATTCAATTCAAAATTGAAGAAGAAGTCATGCATGATTTATAATATTTTTCAGGTTATATTGAAGGAAAGGGATCTTAACGCACAATAATGTTACTGTGTGTTGTTGAGGTGTGATGATTGTGTGACACAGTTGTGTGTCTCCATACATACTGCCATAACACCTGAAACTGTAGCTCAGAGCTGTGAACTGCTCTGATACTATAGCTGGGTGTGATTAGATTAAGCAGAGTCAAATTAAATCTCAGATGTCACTTTCCTGGCTACGTCCCAAATTGCACCCTATTCCCTACAGTATATAGTGCACAAAGTTTGACCAAGAGCCACAGGGAATAGGGTACCATTTGGGATGCAGCCCATGTGTCACTGCCTCACTGCCTCCTCCTGCACTACACTACACTACACTTGGCAGGTCATAGGCAGCGTTAAGTCTATTTCCTGTTACTCTGATTATACCTCCAGTCATACACATAGACCAAGAAGAGATTGACGCAAAACAATAATATTCTGAGTGTGATTTTAAGTGTTGTTATGTGAGCTAGTAATATTGTAATATTGAAATGAATATTCTATTTTCTTGAATTACATACTTTTATGGTACGTTTGATCTATATCCCAGGTAACAGGGGACGTCCTCAGGACATTCACAACGTTCCCTGTTTGTCTCTTACTGGGACTATATAGTGCATCATGTGTAGAGAGAGAGAGGGTCCTAGCACCTTGCTGGTCTCCTGGGGTTTTGACCCCTAAACTCACTGGCCACTCCAGTAACACAGGCTTATTGAAGTGGCTCTACAGTGTCAGCCTATCTGTCCGTTGCCTTAACCCCCCATTCAGAGGAGTTGAAATACAGGCCTAGATGAACAATGGCACATAACAATAGGCAATCATTATTGTCATTGCAGTCTATCATTTTAAGACAAGAATTTGTAGAATCTGAGAACAGTGAAGGCAGTCGCTACAAGACAATCACTAAAAAAATGCAATATTTCAGAAAAAAAGGATAGAAATGTTTTCATTGTGTTCCATACTAAATGAAACTACATTTCTAAGATGTTAACTGTATACACGATTTACTTATGACTGAAATAGAGAAGTCTACACCAAGTCTACAGTATGTTGAATGCACATATAAATACAGGTACATTTAGTGATATTTAAAAGAAAAATAAAGTATTTGTATTTCCATTTTGTAGCTCTGTAGCAATAATATAATCCTCAGAATGTGACCACATAATATAATCCACATTTAACCACATGCTAGACCACAGACAAGAAGGCCCAATCTGAAAATACATGTTTGTGAATTCTTGTGCAGATTCCAGGATCAATACGACCAAGGCCGGAAGAATGTTCTATTGATGTAGGAGCTATTCACTCATTGAGCGCCAATTAACCAAAAATGTAAATCCTGTGTCTGTATTGATTGAGAGGGTAAAGGCAGAAGTTTGCCACTACATTAGTAACAAGGCAGCTGGACCTTTCTGTGATATCTATCAAGGTTGTGGTCATCCACATTAAATTTCACATTTATTCTCGGAGTTTGATGTGATATTTTAGAGATTTGAGCGTAGGGGTACACAGGTTAGCTACAATTATGCTGATGCCAAGGTTTCTATGGGTACGCTGAATGAAATGTGGCATTCTGAGCCTACCGTTATACTTATGGGTAGTTGTTACATAGTGATGAACCTTCCTTTCTCTCCTCTCAACCATCTCAGGGAGACAAATCCTCATCTAATCAGCACCTTCCAGCTTGATTTATAAATGACCTTCAAAAGGGTAGATCAGGGACATTTTTTCATATGGTGTTTTTGAAGGATTTGTTAGCCATTTTTAGGACAGTGCAAATGCTCCCTTAAACTAAGTCATGTTCTGATTTGAGTATTCACTTCTTAAGAGGGGTAAGACCTCTGCATAGTCAGCTGTCCATACTAATGCTGTTGAACTAAATTGCTGGGAATCTCATTATTCTGACTGCAGAGGTTATATTACAAATCTTAAAAGAATTGCATTGAAGGACTTTTACCTGGTAAATTACAGTATCCTACTCAGATATTTGTGTGATAGTATGAAGAAATATATTTTTGATCATTGGTACAGTTATTCTTCTAATCAAATCGAAGTTTATTGGTCGCGTACACAGATTTGCATATGTTATCGCAGGTGCAATGAAATGCTTGTTTCTAGCTCCATTAGTGCAGTAATACCTAGCAATACAAAACAATACACACATAATCTAGAAAGAACGAAATTAAGAAATATCAGAATGAGCAATGTCAGAGTCCGGAATATAAATAAGTATATACAGTACCAGTCAAATGTTTGGACACACCTACTAATTCAAGGGTTTTTCTTTATTTGTACAATTTTTTTACATTGTAGAATAATAGTGAAGACATCAAAACTATGAAATAACACATATGGAATCATGTAGTAACCAAAAAAGTGTTAAACAAATCAAAATATATTTGAGATTTGAGATTCTTCAAATGGCCACCGTTTGCCTTGAAGACAGCTTTGCACACATGCGGAGATCATCCGTTCACCTACTCTGCATCTCACAAAGACACGGCGGTTGAAACCAAAAAAGTCAAATTTGGACTCATCAGACCAATGGACAGATTTCCCCTGGTCTAATGTCCATTGCTCCTGTTTCTTGGCCCAAGCAAGTCTCTTCTTATTATTGGTGTCCTTTAGTAGTGGTTTCTTTGCAGCAATTCGACCATGAAGGCCTGATTCATGCAGTCTCCTCTGAACAGTTGATGTTGAGATGTGTCTGTTACTTGAACTCTGTGAAGCATTTATTTGGGCTGCAATTTCTGAGGCTGGTAACTCTAATGAGCTTATTCTCTGCAGCAGAGGTAACTCTGGGTCTTCCTTTCCTGTGGCGGTCCTCATGAGAGCCAGTTTCATCATAGCGCTTGATGGTTTCTGCGACTGCACTTGAAGAAACTTTGAAAGTTCTTGAAATGTTCCATATTGACTGACCTTCATGTCTTAAAGTAATGATGGACTGTCGTTTCTCTTTGCTTATTTGAGCTGTTCTTGCCATAATATGGACTTGGTCTGTTACCAAATAGAGCTATCTTCTATATACCACCCCTACCTTGTAACAACAGAACTGATTGGCTCAAACGCATTAAGAAGGAAATAAATTCCACAAATTAACTTTTAAGAAGGCACACCTGTTAATTGAAATGCATTCCAGGTGACTATCTCATGAAGCTGGTTGAGAGAATGCCAAGAGTGTGCAAAGCTGTCATCAAGGCAAAGGGTGGCTACTTTGAAGAATCTCAAATATAAAATATATTTTGATTTGTTTAACAGTTTTTTGGTTACTACATGATTCCATATGTGTTATTTCATAGTTTCGATGTCTTCACTATTATTCTACAATGTAGAAAATAGTAAAAATAAAGAAAACCCTGGAATGAGTAGGTGTGTCCAAACTTTTGACTGGTACTGTATATATAGTGGTGTGTAAATACAGTATGGACAGTATGTGAATAGAAAATGTGTGTACAGCAGTAGTTATATAGGATGAGCCATGACTAGAATACAGTATATCCATATAAAGTGGCTCATATATAACGTCATGAAGTACACAGTATCTTGCGTTTCACAATTGAGGCTTCTAGTGTTTCATAGTGTGTTGAGTCTCTGCGGGTGAAATGTTGTATTCAGTCCACCTGTGTGTACAGGACAGGAAGGCTGCAGCAGGGCCATCTGTTGGTCACTGTTGGTATTGGAAGAGGTCCAGTTATACACATGATCAGGTTACAGTAATATACCTCTCGTGACACAAATCTGACAAGTACTCCCATGTGAGTATGACAATCATTAATTAATGTTAGTTCAAACCAGTACTCAGTTATCTGATAGATAACTTATTGGGGTAATTGAGGATTTGGTCAATCTCTACTTTAGTATTCATATCTTGCTCTATTGATGTAAAGATGCATAGATATAAAATACATATTTAAATAGAAAGCGATTAAGGGAGTGTATCTTACAGATACACATGTTCAGCTGGTTGATAGTAATGATTGATAGTAATAAACTGAATCGTTAGAGATGAAAATATTTTGAACGAGCTATAAGTTATAGTTTCAGACTCTCACTCTGTATGTTTGACAGATTGATAGTGATTGATAGTAATAAACTGTAATAAACTGAATCGTTAGAGATTAAAATATTTGTAGGGCTTCAAAATCAGGTTTTTATAGTGAGTAATCCTAATGTTGACGATGAAAGCACTGCCTGGCGAACATTTGAGTGAGAGTCTTTGAAGAGTCAACTTGAAATGAATCCCACAGCATCTGTTAATAAAACAGAAAGTTAGTGAGAAGAAAAGAACAAACAAACAAATTAAATAAAAGGAATGAAAGATCAAATCATCCTTCACAAAAACAGTATTCTGTGGATAATTTTTCTGAATGGGCACAAACTGATGCAATCACGCTTAGAGCAGCATAATGCATGAAGTTATATCATGTTATAGTCATATCATGCATTAGCAATAGATGCCATTAATCTATATTTAAAATTGCAGATAGCAGGTGGAAGAAGACTACTTACAATGGTATTTAGTACAGTCGTAGTGTTGCTACATCTGTACTATAAAATATAAGATCTCAGAACAATGGGGGATCAGTCAGTCGTCAAAAAAGGGACATTTGTGAACCTCTTTGATTTGGTATGATTTGTTTTGATCTGGAGAGGGAGGGAGGTTTTTAAAATCTCCTTAACCCCCCCAGGCTTGACCAGCCTCCCATAGGGTTAATGACCGGGGCCTAGTCTGTGTTGAATAATACACACACTCAGAGGATGGACGTGGGGAGTGTGTGTGTGTGTAGTATGTGTGTGTGTATCTCAGTGTGTGTTGAACCCTTGCCTGTGATCAGTGGCTAAGGGTTAGATGGTAGACGCTAGCCCACCCCACCCCACCTCTCCACGGTGTACCACCATTGATAAGATTATATTAATTGGTATGAATAGAGAGGGCTTTCTCCTCCTCCTCCACCTCTCCTTGTATACATTTACCATTATACTCATTAGCTTCCCCAGTGCGGTGCCTCCCAGCCAGCTTCCCTTGTCCTCCACATCCCCCTAGGGTCTCCTGGGAGGCAATTTGCATCTCTCCATGGAGTCTCTCTGGGGTTATTGAGGAAATATTAGCCTCTTTTCTTCCCCGGCCGACCCTTTGATTTATTTGGAGGCTGGGCTGATAGAGTGGCAGGCCCATGTTAATGACTGGTCCTGGTACAGGACCCCTGGTGCAAGCCACTCTTTGATCCATGCTGGAAAGGTGCAATTGACAAGCACCACTGAATAATCATGTTATGTGTGTGTGTGTGTCTTGGTGTGTGTGTGTGGGAAGGGGGTCTGTGTGTGAGTCTCGGTGTATGTGTGTGTGTACTGTATGCACGGCTTAGATAGGTAGACCTTGAGAAATGACAAGAGGGAATCCCATTGCTGTCAGGGTCAGTGTGTTCAAGTTGCTCAGTGTCTCTGATCACCCAGAGTGCATTGTGGGTTAGATTATAAAGGTTAATAAATAAAATGATGTTTGATTGGAAAGGTTTGTGTTTCATTACTTGTATCCCTGGCTATATCTATGTGTATTTTATTATTTTATTGTTTGCTTGTAAGGGGAAAGTTATTTTCCTTCCTTCTAACCAGGAACAGTTCAGGGCCAGTTGTTATTATTATTGTTAGACTTTGCAGAGAATTTGCTTCTTGTTTATGGGCCTAGGACTAAGGACCACATCCCCACTTCTGGCCAGCCATATAGTTCAGCTCAGCTGCAATGTAGTAGGTGTAGCAATCTAACAACACTCTAATGGCCTGCTAGATTACACGTTCTTTACCTGGAGAACACACTAATTGCCGAAAGTATTTTAAAACAGAATAATATAATCGGAGAACACACAGATTTAAAAGTACTTTAAATCGGGACAATGTTCTGTTCTACTGATGATGAATAATGCTAAATCAATTGAGTTTGGGTTGCTTTGTACTGTAGCTAGCTAGTGAGAGGTCCTTGTTATACCTTGTTCTGCCTGATCCATGCTTGCCATGTACTCTGTACGACTGACGGAGCCAGATATTCATATTATGTTTTTAAAGAAAGGTAATGAGAGGTTTTTCATCCTGATGTGTGTGATGCTTGACATTCCTCCAGATGTAAGCATGCTGATGCCTGCTCACTCGGCAGAGAGAGAGGAGCCTGTCCTCCGTTTGGAGAGGAGTTTGACACTGACATCTCTTTCATGTGATTGGTCACGTGTCTGACTACAGAAAAGTTTGATAGGCCTGTATTTTATATAATTCCATCTCAACAAAAAAGATGGGGTGCAATCTGAGCATGCCCAATCATGATCATAGCAACTGCTTGTATCATGCATATAGCCCCAAAGTATTTATATATAGTGAGCTCTAGAGTCTATGGTAATCATCACATTTATTAAAAGCCAACATCCATACAACTAATAAATAAATAAAATAAATACAAGTAGCAAAGCTACCAATGGAATCTACATCTAGACCTACATCACATATTCAAAACAGATGAGAAGATATGAATTTGTATTTTGAATCAACAGCTCATGTCATGAAGGAGGCAACAAACACAGTAATACATGGAAATGTGCCATTTTCAACAGGCATGAACAGCACTGCATAGCTTGCCAGAACCACCCGAGTAGATGAGTGTGGCGGCAATATGCTTTGGTTAGTGTTTGTGTCCCAAATGGCACCTTATTCCCTATTTAGTGCATTACTTTTGACCAGGGCCCATAGGGCTCTGGTCAAAAGTAGTGCACTACTGTATACAGGGAATAGAGTGCCATTTGGGATGTTGCCAGTGAGTGTTTTCTTCTAATTATTGGGTGGATCAGTGTGTGTGTATCTAAACAGAACAGATATGATGTTCATGAACCATCTGTCTGCTGTAGTATTCTCAGTGACTGTGTCCCAAATGGCACCCTACTCCCTATATAGCACATTACTTTTGACCATAGCCCATAGGGAAAGTAGCTGCTCCTCTGTGGCCACTGGCCCTGGTCTCCTCCGCATTGTGAGCGAGAGAGAACTCACTAAAATGGTCACTCCTCCTTTCTCCTTAAAAATGAGAGAAGTTTAAAACTAACAAAGCCCAGGGAAATCCCCATCAGACATCCCTCCCTTAATCCTTTTAATTTTGAAAGGTATTGTTTAAAGCTTCAAAGTTTATATAGTTTAATCCCCCCTCTAACACTACGGGCAGAAAATGAGGCCATGTCAGCAGTTTGAACAGATATAATCTACTCCACACAACAGAAAATCCTCGTGCTAGACAAGGGTGCATAGGTTCCCTGTGAACTCAAGCGTTTGATGTTGCTACCTGCTATTGAACATGACTTCTGTCTTAACCCAACTGTCACTCGCTCCCTGTCCTCTTTTATCACTCCCAATATTCTCGTTACACCTTTTTTTTCATCAGTAAATCTACCATTTCATTTATTCTCTTTCTGTTTTTTAGAGAGAAGGGCATGGAAAGGTTTGGGGTGAGAGGGTTTGGGGGTTTGGTGCGAGGTGTATTTTTTTAGACATGCTCCTTAGTCTTAACTCAGTGAAAGGAAACTAGCCCACTCGGTTTGTACTGACAGGATGTATTATTCTTTTGTTTAGTGAAATTCGGGGCTAGTTGAATTTGAGTCCACTCCACATTGCCACAACTTTACATCACTATTGCCTTCCTTGTGTGTAATCAGTGTTTTTTTTCTTGCCATTTTTGTTGTGGTTCCATAGAATAGAAAGAAAGCTCAAGGCATGTTCTATTATTCTCACATTCTTCTGAACCTTTGTTAACTGAGTCCAAATATACACACCACAACCTATTTTAGATCATAAGCTATTAATATATCATTTTAATCTATAACAGTGTCTATGTCCCAAATGGTTCCCTATTCCCTAGATAGTACACTACTTTTGACCATAACCCTGTCGGCCCTGGTCAAAAGTAGTGCACTAGTGACAAATGCATTTCTTCTCATTAGAACCAGTTGAGTCAAATACATGTCTTTTTACTTTAGCAGTGGATGACATTGTTTGGTTATGAAAGGCTTTGTGTAATTACATTAGCACGATTCAGCTGACAGGACTGAGTGCATCTGCTCAGGATACAGGCATACATAATCACACCCCGAATCAGGATACAGACATACATAATCATACCCCAAAATCCCTCTAGAGAGAGTGGATGCCTTTATGATGTAAATTACCTTTTGTTGACAAGCTATCTGGATGATAAAAATAAACTTAATCAAGCCAAACGTCATGTCATGCACAAATGTCATGCATCAAGTCTAGAACCAACAGGACCCTGCACAGCTTCTACCCTCAAGCCATACGACTGCTAAATAGTTAGTTAAATAGCTACCTAGACTATCTGCATTGACCCCCCTTTGCACTTACTCTTTTGATTCATCACACGGCTGCTACTGATTATTATCTATCCTGTTGCCTAGTCACTTTACCCCTACATATATGTACAGTTGAAGTTGCAAGTTTACATACACTTCGGTTGGAGTCATTTAAAACTTGTTTTTCAAGCACTCCACAAATTTCTTGTTAACAAACTATAGTTTTGGCAAGTCAGTTAGGACATCTACTTTGTGCATGACACAAGTCATTTTTCCAACAATTGTTTACAGAAAGATTATTTCACTTATAATTCACTGTATCACAATTCCAGTGGGTCAGAAGTTTATATACACTAACTTGACTGTGCCTTTAAACAGCTTGGAAAATTCCAGAAAATGATGTCATGGCTTTAGAAGCTTCTGATAGGCTAATTGACATCATTTGAGTCAATTGGAGGTGTACATGTGGATGTATTTCAAGGCCTACCTTCAAACTCAGTGCCTCTTTGCTTGACATCATGGGAAAATCAAAGAAATCAGCCAAGACCTCGGAAAAAAATGTGTTGACCTCCACAAGTCTGGTTCATCCTTGGGAGCAATTTCCAAACGCCTGAACATACCACGTTCATTTTTACCAACAATAGTACGCAAGTATAAACACCATGGGACTACGCAGCCGTCATACCGCTCAGGAAGGAGAGAGATGAACATACTTTGGTGCGAAAAGTGCAAATCAATCCCAGAACAACAGCAAAGTACCTTGTGAAGATGCTGGAGGAAACAGGTACAAAAGTATCTATATCCACAGTAAAAGGAGTCCTATATCGACATAATCTGAAAGGCCGCTCAGCAAGGAAGAAGCCACTGCTCCAAAACCGCCATAACAAAGCCAGACTACGGTTTGCAACTGCACATGAGGACAAAGATCATACTTTTTGGAGAAATGTCCTCTGGTCTGATGAAACAAAAATAGAACTGTTTGGCCATAATGACCATCGTTATGTTTGGAGGAAAAAGGGGGTTGCTTGCAAGCCGAAGAACACCATCCCAACCGTGAAGCACAGGGGTGGCAGCATCATGCTGTGGGGGTGCTTTGCTGCAGGAGGGACTGGTGCACTTCACAAAATAGATGGCATCATGAGGAAGGAAAATTATGTGGATATATTGAAGCAACATCTCAAGACATCAGTCAGGAAGTTAAAGCTTGGTCGTAAATGGGTCTTCCAAATGGACAATGACCCCAAGCATACTTCCAAAGTTGTGGCAAAATGGCTTAAGGACAACAAAGTCAAGGTATTGGAGTGGCCATCACAAAGTCCTGACCTCAATCCTATAGAAAATGTGTGGGCAGAACTGAAAAAGCGTGTGCGAGCAAGGAGACCTACAAACCTGACTCAGTTACACCAGCTCTGTGAGGAGGAATGGGCCAAAATTCACCCAACTTATTGTGGGAAGCTTGTGGAAGACTACCCGAAACGTTTGACCCAAGTTAAACAATTTAAAGGCAATGCTACCAAATACTAATTGAGTGTATGTAAACTTCTGACCCACTGGGAATGTGATGAAAGAAATAAAAGCAGAAATAAATAATTCTCTCTACTATTATTCTGACATTTCACATTCTTAAAATAAAGTGGTGATCCTAACTGACCTAAGACAGGGAATTTTTACTAGGATAAAATGTCAGGAATTGTGAAAAACTGAATTTGGCTAAGGTGTATGTAAACTTCCGACTTCAACTGTACGTATATACCTCAATTACCTCGTACCCCTGCACATTGACTCTGTACTGGTACCCCATGTATATAGCCAAGATTGTCTTTCTATTCTTTTTATTGTTCTCGCTACATTGTTGGAAAGGGCCCATAAGTAAACATTTCACTGTTAGTCTACACCTGTTGTTTACAAAGCATGTGACAAATAACATTTGATTTGATTTGATGTATGAAACTGCCCACTTTATTCTCTTTATGAATACAAGCACCATTAAATTTATTGTAAATTCATTATTGTGAGCTCTAAATGTACAGTAGTTGCTGAATAGCTCTAGTGAATTATTACTGTGTTATTATGAGGGTTGTAGGCTACACTAATCGTTTTAGGCCTGTTTCTCTGGTGTCTGTGCATGGGTCTGTGTGGGTAAAGGTGCAATCTGTGATATTAACTATCAATTTTTTTAAGTATATAACTTCTAAATGCCTCAAAAGCTTACCCCATCCTAAGCAAACATATATTGTGTCTCTGGGTCTATGTGGTTTTTCAATTTTCACCTAAAAATACCCAAATCTAACTGCCTGTAGCTCAGGACCTGATGCAAGGATATGCATATTCTTGATATAATTTGAAAGGAAACACTTTGAAGTTTGTGGAAATGTGAAATTAATGTAGGAGAATATAACACATTAGATCTGGTAAAAGATAATACAAACAAAAAAACATGCGTTTTCTATTTTTATTTTGTTGCATCATCATTGAAATGCAAGAGAAAGGCCAGACAGTGATGTAGGATTCTAGATGTAATTTAGATGTTGTCCACCAGATGTGTGTGCAAAGTTTCAGACTGATCCAGTGAAGAATTACATCACTACACAATATTTTGTATCAAGTCTGCCAGGAGTTTTCCCAAATGTGCTGAATTGGTTTTCAAGTACATAACTATAGAGAACATACAAAAATGCTATGGTATTACAAAATTTAAGTTTGCACATTCCCAGGAATGTGATAAATGATGGATCATTAGCTTCCCTACAGAAAAGACACTAACCTTCACACATCTAGATGGCCGGGTGGGGTGGGTGTGGAGTCAGAGGTCAAACTGTAGAACCCAGTTCCTACATTTGAAAAAAAAAAAGATTTCTCAAACAAACCTACATTACATTTTATATCTGGTACCCTCAGGATGACAAATCAGAGCAAGATTACTGAATGTAAGTACATTATTTACCTTCAGAGGTGAATGTACCAAACCAGTTGCCGTGATAAAAGTGTTTTGTTGTTGTGCACTATCCTCAAACAATAGCATGGTATTTTTTAGCTGTAATAGCTACTGGAAATTGGACACTGCAGTTAGATTAACAAGAATTTAAGCTTTCTGCCCATGTAAGATATGTCTATGTCCCGGAAAGTTGGCTGTTGTTTACAACACCATTCTGTCACATATCGCATACTGAGCAACAACCGTCCCGTATAAGAGACACTGATCCCGTAGCGGTTAACTGGAGGCTTTAGACCACACTCCAGAATATGAACTGAACCAAGCCTTTCCTATTCACTATGGCATTGAGAAGAACAGTGCTCTGCTCTCCTCTCATTGGGACTGCTGAAGAGTCAGACTGAATCTCTGCCTGTTTGTTTTGATCCGTGGGTTTTGATACTCTTATCACACTTGAGAGGCAGCTTCATAAATTCACTATTTGTCAAATAAATCAATAGTTCCCATTAGCTGAGGAAGTTGTGGAGCTGCAGCAATACTTGAGGGGCAGCGGCCCCCCTTGTTGTTTAGATGTGTGTTTTCTCTCCCAGTGAAGGCGGCGGCAGAGACATACTGCATGGGGATGGGTGGCTGTCTGTTGATCCATCCAGACAGCTCCAGCGGTTGTACTGGTCTGGTTGACTGGTCCTGGTTGGGAAGAGGGAATTCATTTGGACACTAGTACCAAACTCAAAAGCCTTTAGCACTGATTCTTTACTGATGTTAAGCCTGGCTAGCCTGGCACTCTTTGTTTTATGATGTTTTCAGGCTGTTCACATTAGATTTTTGCCATTTCCTGGACATTATGATAAATATGTTGATGAATGGAGCGACAAAGATATTTTAGTTATTTTTCCATTTGTAACACAAAATTGCAATAAAAATGTAATAAATGTAAAAAAAATTGCAGGTTTTGGTGAGGGTCAAGAGTAAGACGTTTAAAGTTTTAAATGCTTTTCTACAATGCTTTTAAAGACAATGGGTCGTTGAGACAAGCTGTTTTTTAAATATCTCAGAAAGGTTTCTGTATCATCAGGGAATCCAGAATAATAATGATAATATGCAATTATCGCCTCCCTGTTTCTTCTGCAGTAACCTCAAGATGAGGTGCTATATGAGTGTTACTGCAAGTGCTGATAGACCCGAAAAAATTTTGATTCAAAGAAAGAAAGAAAAAGCCAAGTAACATTATACATATCTGGGAGGTGTTTCAGTAAGAGCTCTGTTATTCCTTTAGTAGAATTTGACTGAATATAAAGGTTCCATTTCAGAGTGTTCTAGAACATAATGATTGCTGAACATTATCTCTTGCTGAACATTCTCTCATATAAGATGTATTGGGGAATGATGCAGAGCTGGATTAATGGTAATACATCTCATTGATAAGATACAGATCGATCTATGCATACGGCTTAAATGTATTTAAGCTTATAATCCTTGTAAATAGCTTCCGGAAAGGCAAAGTCAGCCTTTTAACATTGACTAAATTAAGTAAATAGAAGCAAAAAAATACATGTTTTATCGCATCGCTGTTGAACCCTGAATGTTTGCTTGTGGTTGTTATATATGGAACAGAGAGAGAGAGAGTCATATCGTATGCTAGTAGCCCCACTAATGAGCCTTTAAAGCAGAAATCATATTCTGATGGCTTTGCCACCCTGCTGTTCGGGGGGGTAGCAGTGAAGTTAGCTTTAAATGCGGAGCGTCTGTTCTGCCTCTCCCTCCCTGATAACCCCCTACAGTAACACCACAGCAGACGGATGGAATAGGGAGCTCGGAAGGTTTTACCTCAGAGGTGGTAACAGTGAAGCCACTCATTAACACTGAATTTACCACTTCGTTAGCGACGTAGCTTCCTGCAGAGAGCAGCCAACACTGGATCATGTCAAATCCACTGAGCATACATTGTAGACTACACTATGGTTCCGTCCCAAATGGCACGCTTTTCCCTATAAAGTGCTCTACTTTTGACCAGAGCCCTTATCGGCCCTGGTCAAAAGTAGTGCAGTAAATAGGGAATAGGTTGCCATTTGGGATGCAGTATATGTCTATCAGCTTGGGCTACAACAACCCTGCCTGGACACTTCACATTGTACCAAGCTGTAAAATACATCACCTCACCTCTCTGTCTCACAGCAAGGCTGGGAAGAGTGTTAAATATTAGAAGATTTTATTCATGTATTTTCACTCTTTTAAGTGGCTTGTTTAAGGATTAACATGTTCAACAGTTGAGTCTATAATACATTTAGCAATCTGTCGACTGTTGATTGCTGTTTATATGTTTGTTAGTGATGGGGGGAAAAAATCGATACAGTTACATATTGTGATATTATTTGGGGACGATATTATATCTGTATCTGACTCCAAGTATCGATTTGTCGGCTGTACCTGCAGCAAAACTCTTGTATTTTTCATCCTATAGCTTGGTGTCCATCTTCTTTTTAAATAGTTTTCAGCATTTTATTTCTCTGACTGATCAAAACGTGTTTTCTCATGCTCTCTCTTGTCTCTCTGCATCAGACCTATAGTGAGCAATATGTTTGAAGCATGAAATTGCAATTAAAATCGCAGTATCAAATCGCAATACATATAGAATCATGAGAATCGTGGGAGTCACAATACATACCGTTTCGGCACCATCGTGTCGTGATAATATCGTATCGTGAGGTCCCTGGCAATTCCCAGCCCTAATGATTGTGTGTGTGTGTGTTTGTGTGTGTGTGTGTTCATGGGTGTGTGTGTGTTTATATCTCTCTATGTATGTGTATGTCTGTGAATGTGTGTGAGACAGACAGATTGTGTAGCCCGACGTATGCCAATTTGTCAGGATTGGAGCAACAACAGTGTCGTGCTGGGAACCGTGTTGGCACCATCACAGAGTGCTAAGACTGAGTATGATCTCATTGGAAGTCTACTTTGTTCCCATGGAAATTGGTCAATTTTAGCAGGCGTCTGGGAGCGTTCGGGGGAGGAACAGGAAGGTTGTATTCTAGAGGTGTGCTATGGTAATTAAGAGGCCTCACCGGGGTATCTGGGGCTAACAGCAGGGTTTGTTTTGAAAAGAAGTGGCGGACGAGGGTGTTAAGAAAATCATAATGCAGCACCAGAGAGCCGAGCAGAAGAGTACTGTGGATGAAACTCTCATTGTGTGGAACAGTTGGGGAGAAAATAGGCAGAGCTGACACTGAACACTGACTGATTTTCTGTGTGTATAAGGAATAATAATTGTTTGTTATTCAACATAATATTAGCCTGCATTTTGACTTTGTTGTGGGTTGGACTGTATATATTTCCATTTGCCACATTTAGACTTGTTTTAATCATCCATTTTTAATCGCCTTTAGCCCTCAAAACACGATATAAATTATTGAGTATGTTTTAAGCTGATTTGGTGGTTTTTCTCTATTTCTCTCTTCTCAGAACATACTGGTGAGATGGCTGATATAAAGCCAAATGCACAAGAAGACAAAGAAGGAGATGTGGTGGAACCAGTGTGTGACAGCTCCGGTGCCACTCAGGAGCCATTACAGCGTCACACGTCCTCCCTAAAGAACAATGCTGCAGGGTTGTCAGAGCAGCTGTCCTCTGACAGACTCCCAAACCCTTTAAATGGTGCACAGCCCAGTCCATTTGTACCCAGCAGTGTCCCTGCTGTTCCCCACACAGCCCAAGCACCCCATTCACTACCTTCAGTAGCACTTGTTAATGGACCTGCTTCACACCCTAACTCAGAGGAGAGCTGTGGCCTGAACAAAGACAGCACAACGCCCAACACTGTCCTGGTGGAGGCCCAGGACGCCCAACTACGGCAAGCAGGGAGGGACTCAAGCCCTCAGGTGTTACCGCCACCCAGTGAGCTTCAATCAGACGCCACGAAGAACCCAGCAAGGCTAGGGCCCGTTCTGAAAACACTAGCCACCACGCAGCCAGGAGCCAACAACACATCGCCATCTGACTCTGGGGAGAGTGAGGCTGAACTGCCCTACCAGGCCTCTGACACCACCTTGTCAGGCCACAGTCCACAGCCACACCAAACGGCAATTAACCAAATATGGACGGCTGAGGGAGTCAAGGCTAGAGCTAGATCTATATGGGACTTAAACACCACAGAATCCTCTGAGAGTTCGTCGGACGGTTCTGACGGGACTGACGCACTACACTGGGATTCTCAGAAAGAGCTCATACGGGTGTTGTGGAACAATCGTAACGTTGACAGCAGCTTAGAGACAAACACTGCAGGAGTGGGAGTGATGCCTCAGCTTACCAGCCAAAGACAGAGGAAGCGTAAAATACACCTGGTGGGTACGTCAGGCTCTCCTGAAAAAGTTTACAACAGCAGCTCAAATCACACCTACAAAAAATGGCATATTGAAGAGGAGGATGATGATGAGGAGGATTTTGACATAAATGAAGAGGAATCCCCCTGTAAAAAGGATTATGTACAGGCTTCTGTGAATTCATGTCAAGAGCATCCCAGTGACAGGCCTGTAATCATCAAGAAACTGATTGTAAGAGCAGATTGCCATGAAGACAATCACTCCGACTCCCTCTTTAGTAGAAAGCCCAAGCAGCTAAAGACAGAGCAATCCGAAGAAGAACCATCGTTCTTCCCATGCACAAAGTGCAATGTTAATTTCAAGGAGAAAAGGCATTTGCATAGACATATGATGTATCATTTAGATGGGCATAATCATCAGATACGCCACCACGAGAACGTTCCACGGCCTTTTATATGCAGGGAGTGTGGGCGTTCGTTCCGCGATCGCAACTCCCTCCTCAAGCACATGATAATCCACCAGGAGAGACGGGAGAAACTCATGGAGGAGATCCAGGGACTCAACAAACTCCGAGACGAAGGCAGGAATGCCAAGCTGCAATGCCCGCAGTGTGTGTTCGGGACCAACTGCCCCAAGACCTTCGTCCAGCACGCCAAGACACACGAGAAGGACAAACGTTATTACTGCTGCGAGGAGTGCAACCACATGGCCCTGACAGAACGGGAGCTGGAAGCACACCTGTACGCGGTGCACTGTGACACACTGCAGTACAAATACAAGAACATGATCAAAGATGAGGAGTCAGAGGTTCCTACAGATAACAATGAAGATAATGAATCACGATCTGTTCTGTTTCACTGTAAAGTGTGCCCTTTCAGCACCCAGTATGAAAATGACCTGAAGAGCCATTGTGAGCTAATACACCAGTTTTGTGAAGATGAATGTGGAAGTCCACCGTTTAACAAAGCACCTGACCATCAAGATCAATATAGGCTAGCTGACCCGTCCAAGAAAGCAGATTTAAAACTCCTACAGCTGAAGCAAAAGTTCTGTATTAAAAAGCCTGCTTTCTGGAAAAGAGCAGATTTGCCCCTTTGGTCTGGTAGTGTAGCTGACTTTTACACGAGAGACAAAGCAGACGCACAGAAGTCTTACAAAGATCTTTCTTCCTCCCAGTTCAATTGCAGTCTTGTCAGCTCAACAAACAAGCTGTCACCATCTGTGTGGAGGAGTGACAAGCCAAGCAAATTATCTCCCAAACCAACAGAGAAAATAGACGTGACAACAGGTCTCCCTTATGTTGAGGAAGACAATCAACAATACGACCATGTCGTTTCAGGAATCTCAGAAAGGACAAAATATCCCTCAAACGTCGATGTGTTGGTTACATCCAAGACAGCTAAACCAGGCCAGATGCTAAATCATAGCTACGACTCTGACAAGAGTCAGGGAGATAGCAACAACTTGACCTGCAGGAAGTCAGAGCCCCAAGCTGTTACCCTAAAGTCTCCATCCAAACGAAAAATGTTCACTCCCTTCCGCAACACTGTGGACAAGGTGGTTGATCATGTTTTGCCAAAACTGAACCCAAAGTTAAAAGAGACTACCACTCCTGAAGACACAGAAGAGGGAGATGATGATTATGAGGACACGTATGACTTTAGTGCCTACACCAGCGAGGCTACAGCCAACTTCCTGGATAGTAGTGAGAATGAGAGGAACCCCTATGCCCGTAGCTACTTCATACGAAGACAGAGGGGTTCTTTTGTAAAAGAAGATCCTGCACCTGCTGCTGATGTCGTCCATTTTGAAAAGAACGCCGCTCAGGCTGACCACCATTTAAAAAAGACTGAAGTCAAGGAGGGGGAGTATGACAGCGATGACATACAGAAGCTTATCATCAAAGAGGAGTGTATAGAAAGCTCAGTGTGTGACGATCCTCCGGAGTCACCCACCACCACCAACACACAGAACCAGAGTCTCTCCTATGAGTATGACGTCTCCCCTCCATTTGGGACAGAAAGGAAGTCCTGCCCCTACTGTCCTGCTGTGTTTGAGTCTGGGGTGGGCTTGTCCAATCACGTGCGAGGGCACCTGCACAGGGTGGGGCTGAGTTATGATGCTCGCCATGTGGTGTCACCTGAGCAGGTAGCTTCACAGGACCGACAGCCACGCATACGCAGGAAGATCCCCTCTGTGGCACGGAGGATCAAAAAAGGTGAGCAACTTATTACATTTTCCCTGTCTTTATTCAATGACTTATTGTTTTCCTATTGTACTGTAATAGGGTCATCTGTAATCACACGCTAACTATATTTGTGACTGCTTCTTTCACAGTCAGGTGTGTCATGTTATTATTTTATAGATAGTGTGTAATATTCAAAGTTACCACAAAGTTGCCTAGTAATTTACCTAGATCGCTCTGGATAAGAGCGTCTGCTAAATGACTAAAATGTTAATGTAAATATAGATAGTGTGTTAAAACCTAACCTTTTTTTAATCTTCATGTTACAGCTGAGAAGCCAGAGTCTCAGGCAGAGCACACCTGTCCCTTGTGCTGTGGCTGGTTCGACACCAACACGGGCCTCTCCAACCATGTGAGGGGCCATCTAAAGCGGATAGGGAAGACCAGCACCAGCACCAGTAAGAGTCCAGTGTGTATCCTTAACGAGCTGCTACAGGATGAGCAGGAACACCAGAACATCCTCCAGACTCTCAACAGGTACTGTAAACATTTCCCCAACAAGTTACTGTTCACACCTTTTAGGGATGTAATATAATATTCTATCCTATATCAGGTATATATTTATTTTGAATTTGTCTTCATTTTAATGTATTTTTCATTATGTCTACTTTTATGTCATTGTACTTTTTCATGTATCTCTCTGGCTATATGTTGTGACTAGTGTATCCTATATCATTGTTGTGTTTCATTTGAAACCTGAACAGGAAGCAGTTCCTCTCTCGACCAATCATCTCCCAGAAGTTCATTGGGAGTGATGGGCTCTTCCTGACACCCACAGGGATCCCAGTGAAGATCCAACATGGCTGCCAGCCGGGCCAGGATGGCAATTCCACTCCATGGGGGCCCAGTGCAACTACACCCAGGGAGGAGGGAGTTAAGAGAGATGAGTTATTTTCTGAGAGGAAGAGTATAGAGGTACAGTTGTTGTGTTGTATTTTGGTGCTATGTTATTTTGTGTGATGTACTTTTACTCTTAGTTATGTTGTTTATAATTGCTTTATTTTTTTTTATTCTGTAAGTGTCCTTGTGTATCTTGAAAGGCGCAAGTAAAATGTATTATTGTAATGAATATTATTATTATTATTACAGATACGAGGGGTCAGGGAACCTTCCCAGGGCACTTTAGTAGAGCTGCTGAGGAAGAGGAAGTTGGACAAGGAGCAGGAGCAGCTGAGGGATAACAGCAGATCGTATGAAGCAGATAGGAAGCACTTTACTGTGACCAAAGAGAGGTTTGAGGAGAGACAGAACCAACAGGCCAGTAACCTGGAACCACACTGGGCCCAAGGTAAGCAGATTCACAACTCATTTCTATACACATCAGAATATCAGCATTTTAGAGCACTTTCAGAACTGTTTTAAAAAATATATATTTAACCTTTATTTAACTAGGCAAGTCAGTTAGGAACACATTTTTATTTACAATGACGGCCGACACCGGCCAAACCCAGACGACGCTGGGCCAATTGTGTTATGAGAAAGAGGTTGAGATTGTAACATTTCAAAATTGGTGACATCATGGTAAGGTTGAACATTTTTTGCAACCAGATTTTTTTATTTTTTGAACAGTGGATAAAATGACCTAGATAACCAAAATATGACATTTTCTGTTTTCTGCAAAGTAACAGAGTTAAAAACTATAGAGTTAAAAACTACAGAGTTACTTTGCCTACCAATTATATTTGATTTAATGCTAATGATTATTGTGGTGCAACAAGTCCCCTCTTTGTGACAGCAAAACATATATGACATATGAAGGGTCTGTTTCAACTGATGTAGAATCAAAGAAGACAAGAAATCCGGTTAAGCCAGATAGATGATGGATAGAAGTGACAGACATCTTTATTAGCTAAACTGGGTCACCAGTCTGTTCTTTTCACAGTGTTCTATCATCATTCATAGGCTTGATCAGTTTAGTCCAAAAGTATGATTATTTTAGGTGATCTTTGGAATAGTTTTATTGAGTGCAATGATACAGAGTTAAGATAGTAGTTTGCCCTCCAATTACAGTATATGATCAGCTTGCCATAATTAAACATGAACTTGTCTTGTTCCGCAGCTGTTTTGTGTTTTTTACTACCTGTACAGCTTTTCATTATTTACAGGCGCTCATGTTAAATCACAACATTTCATTCAAATTGAGCTTTATTAAATATGTATGTGAGACGCATCAGCATACCCTAGTACTCTGTCTGTTCTTCTGTCAGCAACCTTGAAGTCACCAGGAAAAATGCAGCAGAAGCCAGGCTAAAAAGGAAAATAAATATAAAAAGAGAAAAGTTCACGATCAATTGAATTATTGTAACGCACACAAACATAATAAATGTCACCAAATTGGCTTTGAAATTGAAATTAAAACCTGTCACGTCCTTTCGATATGGTTCTGGAAGCACATCAGCTGTGTTTACACACCTTTGTTTAATAAGAGTTTCCATCCGTTATGCAGAAAGATTAATAAGTGTCCATCTGAATTCTAATGTTTGGCCGTTCTGTGGCTGACATTGTTGAATGTCATAGTTACTTTTTACAGTATAGCTGAAAGCTGAAACCTTAAAGGGAGAATAGACTGACTCATGTATTCAGATTTAATCATCTAACTAAGGCTTTTACACCATTTTGCTGTAATCAGTGTTATGTTAAATGGAGATTTAACACATACAGTGGGGAGAATACTGTATAATATGTACTTTTAAGGACATTAGTTAATTAACCAAGAAGAGATTCATTTTGCACATGCAATTGTTACAAACGATTTGCAGGTAATTTAAATAACCTTTAGTAGCTTGTCATAGTTAAAAAAACACCTCCGTAGCAGATGTTTTCCCCCCTATTAGGTGTGAAATGAATGGGAAGCTGTCGCTATCATTTTCACACCACTGCCAGTAGCTTCAGGAAAGCCTGCATAGAAACTTGGTGTGGGCTTGTCATCCAATCAAATCTGCTCTAAAGGGTGTTCGGAGAGACCTTTCCTAATCAAATATTTTAACGATTTAGCATGCTCTAGATGTAGCCTGTAGTGACATGCCAAACCATTGTAATTCATGTGCAATATTGACACAATCAGCAAAGTATGAATTTCTTAGCATAGCCTTAATCAAATTCTAAACCCCAAAATTGTCCCAAACCCTGCGTGAATCTTCTGCTACAGGTGAAAATATGCTCCCTGGAGTCCTTAGATTGTGATAAACATTACTCTCAACAACACATCTCCAACTGCAGAGTGCAAAACAGATCTTTACAATATGAAAACAGATGGAGAGAGAGGTGATGGCACTCAGGGAATAGTAGTTTTACTTCATGTTCATCTCTATGTGCTCTGTAGTCACTTTTAGACATATTTCTTCCGATTTTTCCTTACAGACCTCAACTCACCTCCAGATTATATTTGTCAAAGACACTCATCAAAGACCCTGAAACCAAACAATTCATTTAGATGTAATGCGTGTAGAAGTTGAACTTTTTAAAAAAAGTGGGCAGCATCCAAACAAAATGTCTCTAATGGAAGATAACTGTTAATGAAGTAAAAAACAAACAGAGCGTGGTAATCCGGAGGCTTAGGGGCATTTGAATAAAATGCTATACTCTTGACACTATTTCAAAGACGTTCCCTTGCAAGAAAAGTGTTGTTAAGGAGTGTTTGGAACATATTTTACTTGTGTGTGCTTTGCTTTCTTTTGAATTTTATCTCTTTCCCTTTCACATGTCTCATTTTCCAGAGAGAAATGAATCTAATAAGAAGATGTGCATTCACTGTAACACAACCTTCCCCAGTGCTGTTAGTCTGTCCAATCATCTTCGCGCTTACGCACGCAGGAAGAGGGTTGCCATGTTGGAAGGAACAAGTAAGTTCTCTAAGCCTGATCAGAAAAGTCAAGAAAATAAAGGCACCTTTCTGAAATTACAGTATTGAATGTTCCTTGTAGAAAATGTACAGAACATTACATCATCCCAAATGGCGTCCTATTGCCTATATAGTGGACTACTTTTGACCAGAGCCCCATAGTGCTCTGGTCAAAGGTATTCCACTATATAGGGAATAGGGTGCCATTTGGGACACAACCTGTGACTCTCTGTCCTGGTGTCAATCAGTCTTCAGAGTTGTACGGAGTAAGTCTGTAGTAAGTTGGTCTGTAATGAGTTGGTCTGTACTGACTTGGCCTGTACTGTTTTCCAGCCTATTCCTGTATACAGAAGAAGCCTAGGTTGAGGGCTGGACCAAAGAAGAAACTATTCTCCGCTCTCCCACCTGCTGTTGAGGAGATGTACAGACTCACCTGCAGGTGTGTAGGACCACAACAAGCTTTTCTGTCACTTGGCTTTTTCGTTGGCATCTTGATTTGTTGTGTGTTTCATCCTGTGGCCACAAGCACCAATATATTCTGGATTACCCTTTTAATACTGTGAAATGGTCATGTATCGGTTCTAAAATAGTATGTGGACACCCTTTCAAATGAGTGGATTCAGCTATTTCAGCCACACTGGTTGCTGACAATCTCTATAGACAAACATTAGCAGTAGAACGGCCTTACTGAAGAGCTCAGTGGCACTGTCATAGGATGCTACCTTTCCAACAAGTCAGTTCGTCACATTTCTACCCTGCTAGAGCTCCCCCGGTCACCTGTAAGTGCTGTTATTGTTCCAAACTGCCTCTGGAAGCAACGTCAGCACAGGAACTGTTCGTTGGGAGCTTCATGAAATGGGTTTCCATGGCTGAGCAGCTGCACACAAGCATAAAATCACCATGCGCAATGCCAAGCGAAGGCTGGAGTGGTGTAAAGTTCGCCACCATTGGACTCTGGAGCAGTGGAAACGCGTTCTCTGGAGTGATGAATCACGCTTCACCATATGGCAGACCGACTGACAAATCTGGGTTTGGCTGATGCCAGGATAACGCTATCTGTTTGGTGGAGGAGGAATAATGGTCTGGGGCTGTTTTTCATGGTACGAGCTAGGCCCCTTAGTTCCAGTGAAGGGAAATCTTAACTCTCCAGCATACAATGACATTCTAGACGATTCTGTGCTTCCAACTTTGTGGCAACAGTTTGGGGAAGGCTCTTTCCTGTTTCAGCATGACAATGCCCCCGTGCACAAAGCAAGGTCCATACAGAAAGGGTTTGTCGAGATCGGTGTGGAAGAACTTGACTGGCCTGCACAGAGCCTTGACCTCAACCCCATCGAATACCTTTGGGATGAATTGGAACGCCGACTGTGAGCTAGGCCAGATCGCCCAACATCAGTGCCCGACCTCACTAATGCTCTTGTGGCTGAATGGAAGCAAGTCCCCACATCTAGTGGAAAGCCTTCCCAGAAGAGTGGAGGCTGTTATAGCAGCGAAGGGTGGACAAACTCCATATGAATGCCCATGACTTTGGAAAGAGATGTTCGACGAGCATGTGTCCACATACTTTTGGTCATGTAGTGTATCGTATGAACAGTGTTGTCACCTCAGATGCTAAGTAGTACGGGTGTAATCAAATCAAATCAAATCAAATTTTATTGGCCACATGCGCCGAATACAACAGGTGCAGACATTACAGTGAAATGCTTACTTACAGCCCTTAACCAACAGTGCATTTATTTTTAACAAAAAAGTAAAAATAAAACAACAACAAAAAAAGTGTTGAGAAAAAAAGGCAGAAGTAAAATAAAATAACAGTAGGGAGGCTATATATACAGGGGGGTACCGGTGCAGAGTCAATGTGCGGGGGGCACCAGCTAGTTGAGGTAGTTGAAGTAATATGTACATGTGGGTAGAGTTAAAGTGACTATGCATAAATAATTAACAGAGTAGCAGCAGCGTAAAAGGATGGGGTGGGGGGGCAGTGCAAATAGTCTGGGTAGCCATGATTAGCTGTTCAGGAGTCTTATGGCTTGGGGGTAGAAGCTGTTGAGAATTCTTTTGGACCTAGACTTGGCATTCCGGTACCGCTTGCCGTGCGGTAGCAGAGAGAACAGTCTATGACTAGTGTGGCTGGAGTCTTTGACAATTTTGAGGGCCTTCCTCTGACACCGCCTGGTATAGAGGTCCTGGATGGCAGGAAGCTTGGCCCCAGTGATGTACTGGGCCGTACGCACTACCCTCTGTAGTGCCTTGCGGTCCGAGGCCAAGCAGTTGCCATACCAGGCGGTGATGCAACCAGTCAGGATGCTCTCAATGGTGCAGCTGTAGAATTTTTTGAGGATCTGAGGACCCATGCCAAATCTTTTCAGTCTCCTGAGGGGGAATAGGCGTTGTCGTGCCCTCTTCACGACTGTCTTGGTGTGTTTGGACCATGATAGTTCGTTGGTGATGTGGACACCAAGGAACTTGAAGCTCTCAACCTGTTCCACTACAGCCCCGTCGATGAGAATGGGGGCGTGCTCAGTCCTCTTTTTTTTCCTGTAGTCCACAATCATCTCCTTTGTCTTGGTCACGTTGAGGGAGAGGTTGTTGTCCTGGCACCACATGGCCAGGTCTCTGACCTCCTCCCTATAGGCTGTCTCATCGTTGTCGGTGATCAGGCCTACCACTGTTGTGTCGTCGGCAAACTTAATGATGGTGTTAGAGTCGTGCCTGGCCATGCAGTCATGGGTGAACAGGGAGTACAGGAGGGGACTGAGCACGCACCCCTGAGGGGCCCCCGTGTTGAGGATCAGTGTGGCAGATGTGTTGTTACCTACCCTTACCACCTGGGGACGGCCCGTCAGGAAGTCCAGGATCCAGTTGCAGAGGGAGGTGTTTAGTCCCAGGATCCTTAGCTCAGTGATGAGCTTTGAGGGCACTATTGTGTTGAATGCTGAGCTGTAGTCAATGAATAGCATTCTCACGTAGGTGTTCCTCTTGTCCAGGTGGGAAAGGGCAGTGTGGAGTGCAATAGAGATTGCATCATCTGTGGATCTGTTGGGGCGGTATGCAAATTGGAGTGGGTCTAGGGTTTCTGGGATAATGCTGTTGATGTGAGCCATGACCAGCCTTTCAAAGCACTTCATGGCTACAGACGTCAGTGCTACGGGTCGGTAGTCATTTAGGCAGGTTATCTTAGAGTCCTTGGGCACGGGGACTATGGTGGTCTGCTTGAAACATGTTGGTATTACAGACTCAGTCAGGGACATGTTGAAAATGTCAGTGAAGACACTTGCCAGTTGGTCAGCACATGCTCGGAGTACACGTCCTGGTAATCCGTCTGGCCCTGCGGCCTTGTGAATGTTGACCTGCTTAAAAGTCTTACTCACATCGGCTACGGAGAGCGTGATCACATAGTCATCCGGAACAGCTGGTGCTCTCATGCATGCTTCAGTGTTGCTTGCCTCGAAGCGAGCATAGAAGTGGTTAAGCTCGTCTGGTAGGCTTGTGTCACTGGGCAGCTCACGGCTGTGCTTCCCTTTGTAGTCTGTAATAGTTTTCAAGCCCTGCCACATCCGACGAGCGTCAGAGCCAGTGTAGTACGATTCAATCTTAGTCCTCCAGACTCTTTGTCTGTTTGATGGTTCGTCGGAGGGCATAGCGGGATTTCTTATAAGCGTCCGGGTTAGATTCCCGCTCCTTGAAAGCGGCAGCTCTACCCTTTAGCTCAGTGTGGATGTTTCCTGTAATCCATGGCTTCTGGTTGGGGTATGTACGTACGGTCACTGTGGGGACGACATCATCGATGCACTTATTGATGAAGCCAGTGACTGATGTGGTGTACTCCTCAATGCTATCTGAAGAATCCCGGAACATGTTCCAGTCTGTGCTAGCAAAACAGTCCTGTAGCTTGGTACACATATTCATACCGTTCGGTACGGGGACCTCGGTCCGGTCTGCTCTGTGAACCCTAATGAATACATAAAAAAACAATATTTATGCAATAAAAACACTAGGCCTATAGGCCTCTGCCTATTGAGTAAATCAAATAACCTTTCAGGCTATTCCGTTAAAACAACTAAACCCTATGCGCACGTTGTGATCAAAATTCTAATCCGAATTGCTGCATTTCAAACTGTCCTTTTGTGAGGAACTAGTTCTGTACGATGGTGAGGGGTTGGGTCGATAAACCAGAATTGGAGTATTCTCCATCATCGTTGAAATCTCCAGTTTGGGAACATTTTTGCTTCCCAGTAGATTACAATGGCGATGGACAGAGAGTTGTGGATAAAAGGTTAACAGTATGTCGCCACACTCAACAAGAATAGCCTATGCAGCTGCCAACACCTCAAATATGTTGATACATTTACACCGACATTACCCCAGTATACCGGAGCAAGACGGAAACGCAAAGAAACAACAACTCAACATCGTCTCCCCTCTGCATTCAAGCTAATTCTGATTCTGACCGGGCCAAAGAAATTACAAGAGCGATAGGTAGGCTATGTTTATCTTTTTTACAGCCTTTGATTTATAGCCACGCATATGCACCCATTCTCCGTGGTTGAGAATAGGGGGTTTCAGCACCTTGTGAAAGTGCTCGAACGACATTACGAACTTCCCTCTTGCACCCATTACAGCAAACAGGTAGTACCCGCTCTATATAAGCAAACCAAAGCCGAAGTTTTCAATGAATTGGACAATGCACCCTGTGTTGCGCTTATTTAACATTGACCGCCTATCACATTACCCCGGAGTGGTAGATGTACCGTAAGACACAGCATCTTTATGAGAGTCACAAGTGCGCATCTGGTACTGAAGGAGGCAGTTGCATGGTGCGTTCAAACTAAGTGGGAAGTGGGAAGTTACCACATACGACTGGGAAAAAGCCACTTTAACGCCCCTCCAACTGGTATATACTAGTGGGAAACTCGTCTATCATCCTGAGCACCCACATCTCCCACATGGTAACCTCTGATGTCACCTACTAAGGAAGGCTTCTATAACAGCATTTTCAGCAGTAATATGCAACATCAAAACATAATTTGCTTACAAGCATGATATCTGTACTTTTAGTTTATGGTTGACCCAGCTTGTTGGCCATTAGCCAATCAGCGTTTCTCAACAAGTTCAAATCACATGAATGCATCCAACTGGTATTTCCGACTTCACAACTGGTAAATTCCCACCTCCTACATGGTTACAAACGCAGCATCAGAGTGGCAACTTGAGAGGCCCAACATAACAATCCGGTCACAACAGACAATGCAAGTAACATTGTGAGTGCTGAACATCATTTTACCACTGTATCGAAACTGAACCGCAATACGTACCGAACCGTGGGTTTGGTGAACCGTTACACCCCTACTAAATAGTATCCATATGTCTGCAAACCAAACCTAACCTAGCCTACCCTAACTTAACCAAACCTAACCTAGCTCTCTCTCTCTCCCATGCAGATTCTGTGACCTTGTCTTCCAGGGTCCTCTGTCCGTCCAGGAGGATTGGATCAAGCACTTACAAAGACACCTCATGCACACCAGTGTCCCTCATACAGGGGCTGGCATGGTAGAGGTCCTGGGACTACATAAAAATATGTCCTCCTTGCCCCCCCAGCAGCACCTCTGTCTGGAGCACCCAATGTCCAATGAGCACCCCGCGGCCCACGAGCCCCAGGAGCGCCATGAGCACCCCTGCTTGGAACACCCCTCTCCTCGTGATCACCCCTCGCCCCAGCAGGAGCCCCCCTTGCCCAATGAGCACCCCAAAACCCATGAGCACACTGAGCCCCATGATGAGCGCCTCTTGCATCATGCATATCCCTCATCCAATGAGCATCCCAGCCTGGAGCAGCACACGGCCACGCCCCCTCTGGAGCTTCTTCCAGTGGCTTCCTGAGCTAGAGGGTTGTTTACACATTTTCACTTTAGATCTTTATCCTGCACATGTAAATATGGATAGATACATATAAATATATATAGAGAGATAAATACAAATATTCTAAAGCTATATGTTTTTTTTTATATGCACATGGACCTACTAGCCCTTCTCTCTATTTTATAAGACCTGTATCTATACTATACTGTAGATGATAGATGTTGTTACTTAGACGTACAGAAACGTTACAGAATTTACAGTTACAGAGAATTCTACTTGAGAGGCAAAAATGCCAACAACATTCGCTGAAGCTAGAACAACGGTCAGTTCAGAACCTTGTATCTCAACTTTTTTAACCTAAGTTCTGTTACCTCTTCTACGTTTAAGTGAAGTTTTACCTACAGATAATCTTGCCATATTGCAACATGGACACATGTTAAATGTGTCTTCTTGCTTCCTTCTTTGTACAGTTTAGCAGTCAGTCAGAACTTTGAACCCATTACCAAAAGAGACAACTCACACCTCAGCATTGTGATAATGATAAATGCTTTGCCCATTAATTTGAGGCTATTCTCATTGACAAACATTTAAGGAGGCAGCGCGACAAGATTTCAATTTACACAATATGTACACTACCAATAAAAAGTTTGGACACACCTACTCATTCAAGGGTTTTTCTTTATTTTTACTATTTTTTACATTGTAGAATAATAGTGAAGACTTCAAGACTATTAAATAACACATATGGAATCATGAGGTAGTCACCTGGAATGCATTTCAATTAACAGGTGTGCCTTCTTAAAAGTTAATTTGTGGAATTTCTTTCCTTCTTAATGCGTTTGAGCCAAACAGTTGTGACAAGGTAGGGGGGGATACAGAAGATAGCCCTATTTGGTAAAAGACCAAGTCCATATTATGGCAAGAACAGCTCAAATAAGCAAAGAGAAACGACAGTCCATCATTACTTTAAGACATGAAGGTCAGTCAATACGGGAAATTTCAAGAACTTTGAAAGTGCAGTCGCAAAAACCATCAAGCGCTATGATGAAACTGGCTCTCAAGAGGACCGCCACAGGAATGGAAGACCCAGAGTTACCTCTGTTACAGAGGATAAGTTCATTAGAGTTACCAGCCTCAGAAATTGCAGCCCAAATAAATGCTCAACATCTCAACATCAACTGTTCAGAGGGTACTGTGTGAATCAGGCCTTCATGGTCGAATTGCTGCAAAGAAACCACTACTAAAGGACACCAAAAAACATGAGCACTGGACATTAGACCAGTGGAAATTTGTCCTTTGGTCTGGGGTCCAAATTTTAGATTTTTGGTTCCAACCGCCGTGTCTTTGTGAGACGCGGTGTGGGTGAACGGATGATCTCCGCATGTGTAGTTCCCACCGTAAATCATGGAGGAGGTGTTATGGTGTGGGGGTGCTTTGCTGGTAACACTGTCTGTGATTTATTTAGAATTCAAGGCACACTTAACCAGCATGGCTACCACAACATTCTGCAGCGATACGCCATCCCATCTGGTTTGGCCTTAGTGGGACTATCATTTGTTTTTCAACAGGACAATGACCCAACACACCTCCAGGCTGTGTAAGGGCTATTTTACCAAGAAGGAGAGTGATGGAGTGCTGCATCAGGTGACCTGGCCTCCACAGTCCCCCGACCTCAACCCAATTGAGATGGTTTGGGATGAGTTGGATGGCAGAGTGAAGGAAAAGCAGCCAACAAGTGCTCAGCATATGTGGGAACTCCTTCAAAACTGTTTGAAAAGCAGTCCAGGTGAAGCTGGTTGAGAGAATGCCAAGAGTGTGCAAAGCTGTCATCAAGGCAAAGGGTGGCTATTTGAAGAATCTCAAATATAAAATATATTTTGATTTGTTTAAAACTTATTTGGTTACTGCATGATTCCATATGTGTTATTTCATAGTTTTGATGTCTTCACTGTTATTCTACAATGTAGAAAATAGGAAAAAAAGTAGGTGTGTCCAAACTTTTGACTGGTACATAAACAATTTACATTACATCCTTGCCTTACCTTTTTATTGTGGCTGGCAACGTCACATTCTGGCTCTGCAGCTCCAAATTTACGTACAAATCAGTATCACAGTAGTCACTAACTAGCCAGTAACCTTGCAAACTATTCAACAATGCAAGCAACTTTTCCTCTGAAACATATTAGCTACACTTGAATAATGCAACGAAGTGTATAGACAATTCAAGGTTTTATTTTCTTGTTCATACACACATTAAATGTAGCTTGCAATACAATGACACAGATAGCATATCAAACATTTGTTTTACATTTTAGTAGACGCTCTTATCCAAAGCGACTTACAGGAGCAATTAGGGTTAAGTGCCTTGCTCAAGGGCACATCGACAGATTTTTCACATAGTCGGCTTGGGGATTAGAACCAGCGACCTTTTGGTTACTGGCACAGCACTCTTAACCACTAAGCTACCTGCCGCCTGAACGTTTACCCCTCTCATTCAAATATAAAAGTACAGTTTCAGTGCATTAAAGTTACCTTAGAACAAACCAGGCTTAATTTGATCAATATCATGGAAGTCATTATATGAGGTAAATGCAAAATTGCGACTGAAAACGTTTTCCCTCGTGAGTTGATCAGCTTCTTGCTGCATGCGTCTTGCCTGGATTGTGACTCTGAGCAGCCAAAGCGGGAAAACACAGTTGAGCTTCCCTTTCTTAAAGCTACGGTGACAATTTCAGAATGTAACAGGCTGTTGCTGCAATTTCAGGTGAAAGCTCAATAAAACAAGTCTCAAATATAATGAAAATGTCTATACATTTCAGCTGTTTCATTTCAGCTGCTCTGCTATTAGTATTTTTACTGTTTGAATGTTGGGCTCAAAGAGACAATTCTGTTTACACTGACCTGCTCAGAGGGGGGAAACTGTTGGGCGAGTGTCATGTGCGACATCCGGAGGTAGCATTCGAGATGTGAGAAATACGCAAGTTTACATTACAGTAATGGCTCTCAAGAATCAATACCTCTCGAGAATCTCTCGAAATTCTCCTTAAAGGGATATTTCGGGATTTTGGCAATGACCCTTTATCTACTTCCCCAGAGTCAGATGAACTCGTGGATGCCTTGTTTGTGTCTCTTTGACCAGTATGAAGGAAGTTAGAGGTAGTTTCACGATTCAATCCTAACTAGCATTAGCGCAATGGCTGATACCCATAGACTTCCAGCCATTGCGTTAACGCTAGTTAGCAATTGCGCTAGCGCTAGTTAGCAACTTCCTTCATACTGCACGCAGAGACATAAAAATGGTATCCACAAGTTCATCTGACTCTGGGGAAGTAGATAACATCCTGAAGTATCCCTTTAATTCTCAGTCAATGAGAATAGACCCTTTAACTGTAGCCATAGGAGCAATAATCAGAATACAGGGTCAATCATTCATATCACAAATTATATGCATTGCTATAACTGTTGTTATTGTATGTATGGACAAAATATCTGCTTTCTCCCAAACTTTTATGCTGATTATTTACTATTTGTCTTGTTCTGACTTAAACAGTAGGCTAACTGTAATTATGATATGTTCTAATTTTATGTTAATCAAGCAAAGAAAACACGTTTTCTATTTATTTATCTCTAAAGATCAATATTAGATTTTATTTACTGAAATATTCTAAACAAGTTTGAATGTTGGATTACTGGATTAATGTAGAGTGTAAACTGAGTACCCCATCAATATCATGCAATGCAATCTTACCTCTGAAGTGGTTCATGGGAATGGACTTGCTTCAATCCACTGCTTCGTTAGTTTCTTTGACTAGCAACCTTTGCTAATTTGCTAACCTTGTCAAATAAGCATACAGAAGCAGTGGATTGAAGCTACCTACTGCGCACACACTGGTTGAATCAACGTTGTTTCAACGTAATTCGTCAACGTATTGTGACGTGGACTCAACCGTGGAAAATACATTGGATTTGAAAGAAGTCACAAACCAGTACTGTTTTCATCTAATTTCAACCAGTGTTGCAAACATTGAAATTAGGGTAAAACTTCAACTTAAATACATTGACTTAACCGGACTAACAGGTTGTTACACCAATTTAATTTCTACATAATCATGAGAGCTATCTATACGTTGAAATTGCATTGAAAATGTCATAGAAACGTATAAAATAAATGTAATCCTATATTCAATATGTGCTGAGTATACCAAACATTAGGAACACCTTTCTAATATTGACTTGCACTCCCCCTTTTGTCCTCAGAACAGCCTCAATTCGTCAGGGCATGGACTCAACAAGGTGATGAAAGCGTTCCACAGGGATGCTGGCCCATGTTGATTCCAATGCATCCCACAGTTGTGTCAAGTTGGCTGGATGTCCTTTGGGTGGTGGACCATTCTTGAAACACACAGGAAACTGTTGAGCGTGAAAAACCCAGCAGGGTTGCAGTTCTTGACACAAACTGGTGCGCCTGGCACCTACTGCCATACCCCCTTCAAAGGCACTTAAATCTTATGTCTTGCCCATTCACCCTCTGAAGGGCACGCATACACAATCCACGTCTCAATTGTCTCAAGGCTTAGAAATCCTTCTTTAACCTGTCTCCTTTCCCTTCATCTACACTGATTGCAGTGGATTTAACAAGTGACATCAATAAGGCATCATAGCCTACTGGTATATGAGGAGTAATGCACTTCAGTGAGAACGAGTCAATCATGCCAGATGCCTACCTCTTTGCACCCTGCTTAGCTTTGGAAACAAGGTGTGTTTGTTTCACCTGAGCTACCATGTCAACACATTTAGACATTGACCAGCTTCCATACTCATTTGCATAGACTACCTAAATACCATTGAATAGTTGAAAGTAACTCCTCTTACACAAGCGGTATGTGAAAGTACATTCGGAGTGAGGTGGGTTTATGTAGGCTACATTGACATCTGATTTGCCCAAAGGACACCATCATTTTAATGTGAAGCTAGGTATACTATCATTCATTCATGGTTGATTGGATCTTTGGAAGATTATAAGTAGTTACCATTAGCCTTATAAATAGGATGCCAAATTCATTATATTAATAATACACTTTTACCTTTGGATATTATTTTGTATATGAAGGATGGTTGGTTGATTTCAAATGTAATCTGTTAATATATAATATAATATGTTAGATTCACGTCTCCCATGTCAACCAAAAATCGAAGTTGAAAAATACGCAACCAAATATCAAGTATCAACATTTGAAGGAGCACTTGCACATCCTGAACCAACACTTGCACTTGACCCCCCCCTTTCTAGCTCTGACTTTGCTGATACCTACTTTATTGAGGAAAAGTGTACTTACTATGCCTGTGATACTGTATGTGGTTGTCCCACCTAGCTATCTTAATATGAATGCGCTAACTGTAAGTTGCTCTGGATAAGAGCGTCTGCTAAATGACTAAAATGTAAAAAAATTATATATTATGAATAACATATATAAAAGACAATGTCCAAAGGTAAAAGTGCATTATTAGTATAATGAATTTGGCATCCTATTTATAGGGCTAATGGTAACTACTTCTAAACTTTCAAAGATGCAATCAACCTTAGACGAATGATAGTATACCTAGCTTCACGTTGAAATGATGGTGTCCTTTGGGCAAATCAGATGTTAATGTAGCCTACGTAAACCCAACTTCACTCCGAATTTACATTCATAATCAGCTTGTGTGAGAAAAGTTAGAGGAGTTATGAAAAAATAAAAAATTATGTATGCACTCACTAACTGTAAGTCGCTCTGGATAAGAGCGTCTGCTAAATGACTAAAATGTAAAATGTAAATGTAAATGTTATTTAGTTATTTGGGCCTAGGTAGTCTACACAAATTAGTATGGAATCAATGTCTAAATGTGTTGACGTGATAGCTCAGCTGGATCGAACACATCTTGGTTCCGAAGCTAAGCAGGATACATAGTGGTAGGCATCTGGATGATGGACTTATTCTCACTCAAGTGCATTACCCCTCATATAACAGTAGGAGTTGATGTTCAGGCAGGAATCGTTGGACGATAGCTTCACATTTTATTTCAATATACCTCTTTATTTAGGATGATAGCATGACGTTGAAACAATGACGTTGATTCAAACATACCATTTTACTATCAACATTGAAACAAGGTCAAATAAAATGTCTAATCAAATATGAAATTCAACAAAATATTTTCTATGTTTTCAACATAATTTTAACATTTACATAGTTCTGATGATTATGTTGAAATTAGATTGATGTAACAACCTGTCAGGTGAAGTCAATGTATTTAGGTTGGAAGTTTTACCCTAATTTCAATGTTTAAAACAGTGGTTGAAATTAGATGAAAACAGTACTGGTTGATGACATTCTTCAAATGGATTTTCCACGTTGATTCCACATCATAATACGTTGACAAATTACGTTGATTTAACCAGTGTGTGCCCAGTGGGTAGTCTCTCTTCCATAAAATCATTAAGAGGTAAGACAAAATATGAAGCAAGGCTGAGATAGTGGTGAAATATTGCTTTAAGGCATTTATTAGGCCTAGTTAATGAAGCACATTCTTCTGTATCGTTCTTTGATGATTCAACACCGCCAAACACTACTTTCTAATATTATTATGGAGAACTTAACTTTCCCTTCCGAAATTGATTTTACAGTCCAATAAAAGGACTAGGAGCTTTTTAATCTAAGTCAAGTTACAATGTAAATCACATTTTCATGGTGCTTAAACTTCCAGATATATATTATATTATGCTAAGTAAAATACATAAGCTTAATGTTTTATTCATCTAGACAACACTAGATGATGTCTGAGAGATGTGAATGTACTGTAATAAGGTCTGGTTGGTTTAACATCCATACCTCATTTTGGATGTATAAAGAAAGAAGGCGCTATATACCATGTATTCATTCAGCTTTCTGTAGTAAATATAGCAAGAACTTGCTGAAATACAATATTGAAATAAAATACTTGAATTGGCCTTTTTACTTGTTCATTTACTTTATTTATTTTAACTTGTTCAAGCACATTATTTAATTTTTTCCCCAATTTTTTACCATTATTGGTCTCTCACCCCCTAACAAATCCTGCTAACTTGGTCTATACAGTTTTGTCTCAACAGAAGAAATATACACTGATTTTATATAACCTGCCATTCACCTTTTGTTTTTAGCTTTTGTGAGTAGAATGTTTGGTTGGTGTGACTGCTGTTTTATCGTAACCATTTCTGGGTTCCACGTAGGGCTCTGGTCAAACGTATTGCACTATACAGGGAATAGCAGGCCATTTGGGATGCAACCCACATCTGCTAGAAACCCAACCCATGGCACAGGGGGCCAACCCTGCAGATTATCCTGGACGATCAAAGCTGTACAAACCAATTGTCATCATGTTCCTCCGGAGGGGATTCTCAAGTACATTAATGCTCCTTCTCAGGGAAATAATTGTGCCACTCTGCGACTTCATTAGGTCTGCTGGCTGTTTCAAAAGATGTTCTCTGCGGAGGTTGGGAGCCACGTCACGGGCAGACGGCGTCCCAAGGGGCCCCATGAATAAAAAACAGAGAGATTATAATGAGATTGTGCCAGCCATGACCAGGAGTGGGGTTTTTATTATTTCAATGGCAACCAGGAGAGAGAGAGGGGGAGAGAGAGGAGGAGGAGAGAGAGGAGGAGGAGAGGAACATAAAGAAATGTGTTATGGTGGTAGGAGCCACACTGGCCATCTGCCATAGTGGTGTGGTGATAGCTAGCAGCAGACCAGAGCATTAGGGCCTGAGAATCAACATCAACCCCATATTCCCCTGTACCACATGGAGTACAGAGAGAGAGAGAGAGAGAGAGAGAGAGAGAGAGAGAGAGAGAGAGAGAGAGAGAGAGAGAGAGAGAGAGAGAGAGAGAGAGAGAGAGAGAGAGAGAGAGAGAGGGACTAGCTGCATTTAATCAGAACCAGTGAATGGTAATGAGTTAGCATTGTAAAATGAGAGAATAGCAACAGCGTTTGCCTTGAATCATCATTGTATTTTATTTGTTAATGTTAATCTGTACAGAAAGTAAGAGCTGAGCAACTAGACAAATTGTTTCATATTAATAGGAGCGCTTTAGGAAGTCAGAAAAAAAAACTCTGGCGCATTGAGTGTCTGTAAAACTGTGTGATACTGCAGTAGTCTAAAGAAAAGCTCCCAGCCACCCAGAGAAGGTTAGTGTGTGTTAAGGTGTTATGGTACAGACTAGTGATGCGCGGGTTGACTCATAACCAGCAGTCCCTGCGGTTATATACGCGGGGTGGGCGGATTTAATAAAGAAAAACCATTATACGCAGAGTGTCAGGAAGCAGGTGCAGAAGGTGAGTTTAATAATAAACATGAAGATAATACAAAACAGGAGAAGCGTACTGAACGTCACCAAAACCAATACTGCCTGATGACTGAGGCTACTGAGGGCTATATGAAGGAGCAGCGTACTGAACGTCACCAAAACCAATGCTGCCTGATGACATAGGCTACTGAGGGCTATATGAAGGAGTGATTCAGTGAATTTTGGGCGTACTCCACCCAGGGAAGGAACCGGGCCCATTCCCCCTGCCGGTCCTGGCAGTAACTCCTAAGGAACCTCCCCAGCTCTTGGTTCATTCTTTCCACCCGCCCGTTGGACTGAGGCCGGTACCCGGAATTGAGAATGACCATCAGCTTCTCCATAAAGGCGCTCCATACCCATGACATTATTTGGGGGCCACGGTCGGAGATGATGTCCTCCGGAAGGCCATAGTGCTGGAAGACCTGCTGGAACAGTGCCTCAACGACCTGGAGAGCGGTAGGAAGACGAGAGAGAGGAATAAAACGGCAGGATTTAGAGAATCTGTCCACAACAACCATAATAGTAGTGAAACCATCAGAAGAGGGAAGATCAGTGACGAAATCAATGGACAGATGAGACCAAGGCCGCTGAAGCACGGGAAGGGGAAGGAGTTTCCCTGCTGGAGTGTGCCGGGGAGATTTAGTTTGGGCACTTACGGAGCAGGAGTTGACGTAGCGAGCAACATCCTGCGCCAAGGTGGGCCACTAGTACTTTCCAGATATTGAATAGTGCGGGTGATACCTGGGTGTCCAGCGACGAGAGATGTGTGCACCCAGGTCAACAGCCAATCCCTTACCTCCGTGGGAACGTAGGTGCGCTCCGGAGGGCAGGTAGCAGGCATGGGTTCCCTCTCCAGACCCTGGCGGATCTCCACGTCTACCTCCCAAAGCACAGGGGCAACGATTCGGGAGGGCGGTATGATGGGCGCACTCAGGACAGGAACCTCTCCCGAATCATGGAGACGGGACAGGGTATCGGCTTTGATGTTCTTTGAACCTGGGCGGTATTACAGGGTGAAGTTGAATCTAGTGAAGAAAAGGGACCACCTTGCTTGGCATGGGTTCAGCTGCCTCGCTGTCCGTGTGTAAAACGGATTCTTGGCGCCCTCCAGCCAGTGTCTCCACTCCTCTAATGCCAACTTCACTGCCAGGAGCTCACTGTCGCCGACCTCAAAGTTCCTTTCTGCAGGAGACTTATGTAGAGTAGTATGCTCATGGATACAATTTTTGTGGATTACCTTGACGTTGTGACAGGACGGCCCCCATGCCCACTTCTGAGGCATTCACCTCCACCACGAAGGGCAGCGTAGGATCTGGGTGTTTCAGCAATGGGGCAGAGGTGAAACGCCCCTTCAGTAGTCAGAAGGCCTCATCGGCTTCAGGACTCCACACCAACTTACGGGGACCACCTTTGAGGAGAGAGGTGAGAGGAGAGGCGATGGAGCTGAAATCTTGAATGAAGCGGCGGTAGAAGTTGGCAAACCCCAAAAACCGTTGTAGTCTCTTTATGGTGGTTGGGACTGGTCATGACTTCTGTAGTCGATGCACAGACCTCCCTCTTTCTTGGCCACGAAGAAAAGCCTGCCAATGCAGGGGAGGTGGATGTGCGGATGAAACTATGTTGGAGAGCTTCCTGTATGTACTCCTCCATGGCCTTGGTTTCAGCCACCGACAGGGGGTAGACGCGGCTGTGCAAAGGCACAGAGTCTGCTAGCAGGTCAATGGCACGGTCCCAGGGGCGATGAGGAGGGAGACAGGTGGCGCGGGTCTTGGAGAAAACCTCCCGGAGTTCCTGGTAAACCTCTGGGATGTTGGGCTGGAAGACAACCACAGGACTCTCAACCGACGTGGAACCACATGGTAAGGGAAAGCGGGTCTTCCGAGATCCGGGTGCCCAGGCAGTGATCTCCATCCTCGACCAGGAGATGATGGGGTAGGCCGAGGATGACTTTACGGGTGCCTCGGGTGCCTCAGTGATGAGGAATGGAAGGCTTTCTTGGTGCAGGGGTCCCACTGTGATGGTGAGTGGTGCTGTGATGTGCGTGATGTCACGGATCCCAATGGTCGATTATCCAAAGCTTGGACTGGAAAAGGAGAGGAGAGTGGGTACGAGGTGATCTTCAGGGAGGAGGCGAGGGCCTGGTCGATGAAATTCCACTAGAGCTGTGGAGACAATACATGAGGGACAGCCAGCCAGTGAAATGGAAACCAGGAAGGGTTTGGCGGAAAGCTATGATGATGGAAAACTCATGCCTACCCCAGGATATGGATCATCACGGGGCCGTCCCTCTGTCCCTGTGGACCCCGGGTTGGAACGCACCGGACACTGCTAAAGCTTGTGCCGCTCCTGGCTGCAATAGGAACACAGCCCCAGCCATCTCCGGCAACGCCACTCTGCCGCAGAGAGGTGTGTGGCCCCTACCTCCATGGGTTCAGGATCTGTTTCAGGACGGCAACAGGAGGAAGGCAAGAGACGAGGAGGGTGCCAGCGCTCTCGAAGAAGGTTATCCAGATGGATGGCCATCGATATGAGCGCGTCCAAGGAAAGGTTGTCGTCCTGACATGCCAGCTCTGTCTGGACCTCTTCGCGCAGTCCTCTTCGGAATAAGGTGTGGAGTGCCGGCTCATTCCATCCACTGGAGGCTGCCACTGTCCAGAAGGTGAGGGCATACTCCGCAGCGGTCTGGGCACCCTGCCGGAGTTGGAGTAGTCGCTCACCTCCTTCTCTGCCCTCAGGTGGAGAATCGAAGACCACCCTGAATATAGGAACCCAGCTCCTCCACTCCTCTCTCCCAGACGGCCGTAGCCCACTCCAAAGCCCGTCCGGTCAGCAGGGAAATTACTGTGGCAACCTTGGACCTCTCGGTGGTGGGGGATCCTGTCTGATGGGCGAAATAAAGAGAGTCAAACAGTGCAGCCATAATAAAAACAGTAGCTGCATTTGCATTTATTTAAGCTGTTTTCAAGTGACATTTACAGTGCATTCGGAAAGTATTCAGACCCCTTGATTTTCCCACATTTTGTTACGTTACAGCCTTATTAAAAAATAGATGACATTGTTTTGTTTTTCTTCTCATCAATCTACACACAATACCCCATAATGACAAAGCAAAAACAGGTTTATAAAAATGTTTGCTAATGTATTAAAAAAATAAAAATAACACATTTACATAAGTATTAAAACCCTTTACTCAGCACTTTGCTGAAGCACCTTTGGCAGCGATTACAGCCTCGAGTCTTCTTGGGTATGACGCTACAAGCTTGGCACACCTGTATTTGGGGAGTATCTCCCGTTCTTCTCTGCATATCCTTTCAAGCTCTGTCAGGTTGGATGGGGAGAGTCGCTGCATAGCTATTTTCAGTTCTCTCCAGAGATGTTCGATCGGGTTCAAGTCCGGGCTCTGGCTAGGCCACTCAAGGACATTCAGAGACTTGTTCCGAAGTCACTCCTGCGTTGTCTTGGCTGTGTGCTTAGAGTCGTTGTCTGTGTGCTTAGGGTCGTTTTCGTCGAGGATCTCTCTGTACTTTGCTCCGTTCATCTTTCCCTCGATCCTGACTAGTCTCCCAGTCCCTGCCAGTCCCTGAAAAACCCCACAGAATGATGCTGCCACCACCATGCTTCACCGTAGGGATGGTGCCAGGTTTCCTCCAGACGTGATGCTTGTCATTCAGGCCAAAGAGTTCACTCTTGGTTTCATCAGACTAGAGAATCTTGTTTCTTATGGTCTGAGAGTCTTTAGGTGCCTTTTGGCAAACTCCAAGCGAGCTGTCATGTGCCTTTTACTGAGGAGTGGCTTCGGTCTGGCCACACTACCATAAAGTCCTGATTGGTGGAGTGCTGCAGAGATGGTTGTCCTTCTGGAAAGTTCTCCCATCTCCACAGAGGAACTCTGGAGCTTTGGAACCACCAAGGCCCTTCTCCCCCGATTGCTCAGTTTGGCCGGGCGGTTGGCTCTAGGAAGAGTCTAGGTGGTTCCAAACTTCTTCCATTTAAGAATAATGGAGGCCACTGTGTTCTTGGGGACCTTCAATGCTGCAGACATTTTTTGGTACCCTTCCCCAGATCTGTGCCTCGACACAATCCTGTCTCGGAGCTCTATGGTCAATTCCTTCGACCGCATGGCTTGGTTTTTGCTCTACATGCACTGTCAACTGTGGGAGCTTATATAGACAGACAGGTGTGTGCCTTTCCAAATCATGTCCAATCAATTGAATTTACCACAGATGGACTCCAATCAAGTTGTAGAAACATCTCAAGGATGATCAATGGAAACAGGATGCACCTGAGCTCAATTTCGAGTCTCATAGCAAAAGGTCTGAATACTTATGTAAATAAGGTATTCAAGTTTTTTATATATATATATACATTTGCAAACATTTCTAAAAACCTTTTTTCGCTTTGTCACTATTGGGCAGGGGCGGTGTGTTCAATAGGGCGATATGGGCGACGCACTGCCAAACGGGAAAAGGAAGGGATTTTTTTTCTAATCAATTATATCACGGCAACAGTAGTTATCAGTGTTTTAATCTGATCTGACTGCCACTAAATGTCAAATCAGGCTAAAGTCGTGCTTCAAATGGCCCCGCCCGTTTTTGGGGCGATTTCAGTCATGTTGAAAATCGCCCAGAAGTCTGTCATAGACTCCCATGTAAAATCTATTTTTTTCAAATTTCAAAGCTTTCAATACAATCTCTATGGGTGTCTGTGGGCTTGCACTTACGCGCTTTCGTCATACGTGACGTAACCATGAACGTAACTAAGAAAATAGCGGCTAGCAGCGTCTCTGTTGCGACCTGCAGTGTGGCGTTATCTTATGTTTTTAATTTGTACACTTAGTGGCGTTATTTTATGTTTTAAATTTGTACACTTAGTTTACAAACATTCTGCCAACCATGGATTTCCAGTGGTGGGTTTTGGACTGATCTTGTTGATCGTGTACATACCCGCTACGAACTGACTAAATAATGAAAACGCTGCTGGCAGCGGAATCCAATACAGCTGGGAGACTTGGCTGGATGACAGAGTCCCGGACAGAGAAGTGGAGCCGGCCGGTCTGACACAGTCACAGGGAAAATCGATCCTGGTAAGAGAGCGACTCTGTACCCCCGACATTGAACTGCTTTCTGTGTCACTGCGACCTTACTATCTGCCCCGTGAGTTCCCCCAATTGTTTGTTACCGTTGTGTACTGTTGATAATCACAAGTTTACTGGAGAACTGAGACCAAGTAGAGACTTTGGACAGGGTGGATATGGTATAATAAAGGCAGTTTATTCAGAGGTAAAGATATCTGGAATCGCGTGCACGGACTCGTTCGTCAAACTCTTAGGGAGCTATCTGAAGAGAGCCCCGAAAACATTGTGTGCAGACATTTTATACAATAAATGATGTAGGTTGAATCTAGTAGTTCTGATCTTCTGATTGGTCCTGATGAGTTGGGCGAGGTCCCCTCCACTGTTGCATTGAGTCGGGTTCTCTGTCTTCAAATGTTCAGCCTAAAGAGAGGGGATTTTTGTGTGTGTGTGTGTGTGTGTTTAACAGTGATGATGTGTGTGTGTGTGTTATCAGTGATGATGTGTGTGTGTGTGTGTGTGTGTGTGTGTGTGTGTGTGTGTGTGTGTGTGTGTGTGTGTCCTCAGAGCAAGAACTCGTGAGTTGGAAGAACTGAGAGACCTATGGCGTGGGTGTTGTCCTTGGCCACCTGCTGACAAGGCTGACAAGATAGGACTCTTTTGTCCATTGTTATAGGATAGGAACAGCATTGATTGAAAACAAACGCCCAACACAAAATGGGTCATGCACAAGATTTTAGTCAGACCAAGCTATAACATTATATATTTACTACGACAGTACATTCAACCAAAAGCTAATATAACAAAGGCATCAGAGATTATTTATAATCTGTCACAGAAACTGGAATCCATCTCCCCAGATCAGTCAATAAATGCTTCTGGTATTGACTTATATGCTGCCCCTGTCTTCATGTTGTTGCTGGACATATCTTTTTTAAAATGTGTGTAGGTCACCTAAATCATCAGAAAAATTGCCCCTCCTGAGAATTTTTTCAGGAGCCGCCACTGCTATTGGGTATTATGTGTAGATTGTTAAGGAGAAAAAATCATAGAATAAGGCTGTAACGTAACAAAATGTGGAAAAAGAGAAGGGGTCTGAATACTTTCCGATGCACTGTATTTGGATACATCCATAACAATGCACTAATGAGGTGCAATTTCGCCTGGCATAGAAAATGTGCTCTCTCGTCAGGACACTGTGGTTCAGAGGAGCTAGCCAACAAAACAGCTAACACAATCACTTCAAACTGAAGCAGGGAAGACTGCAAACTACCTGCACTTCGTTTCGTTTTAGCTTTTTTCAATTGACATTTCTTTGTATATATCCATAAAAATGATGCCAGCTGATTCATGATTTCGACTGGCAGAGAAACGCTGCCTGCCTGTCTCGTCCTGACTCCCGACCCTTACGCGTTCATTACTATGGGACAGCTGGAGATCGAATTTGAATATTGAAACAATGTTGCAAATATCGGAGAAACAGACAGCAAGGTTTATACAAATCTGCGCTGTTGAAAACTAAATGTTAGTCTAAAAGAAATGAGAGATAACGTCTTAATGCTTTTTATAGTGGAGATCAAGTTTATAACTTGCCTGGCTGGGCTGATGAGACAGTGGATTGCACAGTCAGATGGAACAGAGTAAATAGGCATTTTAACGTCATAGATTTTGCCGGTGGTAACTTGTGGAATAGACACCGGCTGGAATGTGGTTTTATCCAAACAGCATTCAGGATTAGACCCACCCGTTGTATAACATTAGCTAAAGCAGGCACAAGCCAAACAAGCTACTGCCACCTTGTGGCCTGGAGTATTTAAATGAACTAAGTAGGCCTACCTATCGGCAGGCAGATTTCTTGGAGTGTCTGACCCTTCAGGGTGTTTCAGGTGGACCAGTAGACTATGGGTATGTCCCAAATGGCACCTTATTCCCTATATAGTGCACTACTTTTAACCAGAGCCGGAACTCTTTGGGTGTAGGGAATAGAGTGTCATTTGAGATGCAGCTGCACCATGAGAAACTGGATTGACTGATGGCACGTCCCTGTCTATTGGCCTGGCTTTTTTCACCCACCTTACCGTCTGTGGCAGTGGAGCTCCAGAGTTCAAGTCCATTGATCACGTCCTTCTCTCTCTTTCTGTTCTGGCTGGTTATTCTGACGTGCCAACCCAGCCACCGCTGTCCGCCGGCTTCCTGTTCAAAAAAAAGAAGAGAAAATCAATAGGTTTTCATTATCCATTCGGGCAGTGTCACTGGCCTGTCAATGTTCCCATTACAGGGGAGGTACAGGGCTGAGATGGCCTATGTGGCACCCTATTCCCGACATACGGCACTACTTTTATCCAGAGCCTTATAGGCCATATGGGTCAAAAGTAGCACATTATATAGGGAATAGGGTGCCATTTGGGACAATTTCCATTGCCCCACTCTGCTGACAAGAGAAAAACATGCTGACAGACACCAGGAACAAGTTGGAACACAGATTTGCACTTCAAGCGGTCGTCAGAAGAGGCCGGGTGTGAGAGGCCACCACACGACAAGGGGGCAAGTTCAGAGGGGGTGAGGATGGAGGGGTGATAGGGGGGTAGTCAGGGAGGAAAGAGGGTGGGAGTGAGGATGGAGGGGTGATGGAGAGCAGTCAGGGAGGGAGAAGGGTAAGGATGGGCAGTGAGGGATGGAAGGGTGTAGTCTGTCTGTCTGTCTGTCTGTCTGACTGTCTCGATCCCCCAACACTCACACTTTTATCCTCCCATTAATAATTTACTTCTGGTTACACCAAAGGGAAGGAAACCCAGGTGCACTGATTGTGGCTAAAGGAAATTAGTCAACTCCATTGCCCTTTGGTCTCCTCTCTATACCTATACCCTTAGCCTGTCCTGTCACTTTACCACAGCCACAGCATACACCACTGGGTTAAATAGTATATGAATTTGATGTTTTCATATGTTTGAATGCTTCTTATTATTTATGAAAATATACAAATTATGGAAAGTTTTGCTATTGAGGACAGGCCTGGTTGTAATGAGAATTCAAAAAGTGTTCCAAAATGCATTAGTAGTAGCCTTGTTGGCTATTCTTTAATAGACTAAGTGCTGTTATACATGCTGTTATACGTTTTAATAATAAAGAGTGAGGAGTAGAATTGTATATGTTTCATTTAGACTATAGCTGAACATGTGCACAGTGTATTATTGACCTGGAACAAATCTAAAACACTTCGAAAATAGGTTACAATGCATTCAATGTTGGACCCATGGGACCAATCCTTGGTGTATAATCGATGAACTTTATATTTTCCCCACAACATTTGTTGTATGAATGGTCAGCTTCTCCCACTGACCAGCTAAGGACTGAGTAAGGAAGACATCAACCACCCTACAAAAGCACAGAAATCAATACATTTTGACAAGGATAAAAACTGCTTGGAATGCACCATTTTGGTCCTCCAAAAAATATGCTTAATCTCTTGTCAAATGCCATTACGTTTTCCCTGCCTGACCAAGATTAAAAGAAGAGATATACCCTACCGTTCAAAAGTTTGGGGTCACTTAGAAATTTCCTAATTCTCCATGAAAACATACATAAAATTAGTTTGAATAGGAAATATAGCAAAATGAATAGAAAATGTAGTCATTGACAAGGTTAGAAATAATGATTTTTAATTGAAATAATAATTGTGTCTTTCAAACTTTGCTTTTGTCAAATAATCCTCCATTTGCAGCAATTACAGCCTTGCAGACCTTTGCACCTCCCACAAGTTGGATTGGCTTGACGGGCACTTCTTACGTACCATACGGTCAAGCTACTCCCACAACAGCTCAATAGGGTTGAGATCCGGTGACTGTGCTGGCCACTCCATTATAGACAGAATACCAGCTGACTGCTTCTTCCCTAAATAGTTATAGCATAGTTTGGAGCTGTGTTTTGGATCATTGTCCTGTTGTAGGAGGGAATTGGCTCCAATCAAGCGCTGTCCACAGGGTATGGCATGGCGTTGCAAAATGGAGTGATAGCCTTCCTTCTTCAAGATCCCTTTTACCCTGTACAAATCTCCCACTTTACCACCCCCAAATCACCCCCAGACCATCACATTGCCTCCACCATGCTTGACAGATGGCATCAAGCACTCCTCCAGCATCTTTCATTTGGTCTGCGTCTCACAAATGTTCTTCTTTGTGATCGGAACACCTCAAACTTCGATTTGTCTGTCCATAACACTTTTTTTCCAATCTTCCTCTGTCCAGTGTCTGTGTTCTTTTGCCCATCTTAATCTTTTATTTTTATTGGCCAGTCTGAGATATGGCTTTTTCTTTGCAACGCTGCCTAGAAGGTCAGCATCCCGGAGTCGCCTCTTCACTGTTGACATTGAGACTGGTGTTTTGCGGGTACTATTTAATGAAGCTGCCAGTTGAGGACCTGTGAGGCGCCTGTTTCTCAAACTAGACACTCTAATGTATTTGTCATCTTGCTCAGTTGTGCACCGGGGCCTCCCACTCCTCTTTCTATTCTGGTTAGAGCCAGTTAGCGCTGTTCTGGGAAGGGAGTAGTACACAGCGTTGTACGAGATCTTCAGTTTCTTGGCAATTTCTCACATGGAAAATCCTTCATTTCTCAGAACAAGAATAGACTGACGAGTTTCAGAAGAAAGTTCTTTGTTTCTGGCCATTTTGAGCCTGTAATCGAACCCACAATTGCTGATGCTCCAGATACTCCACTAGTCTCAAGAAGGCCAGTTTTATTGCTTCTTTAATCAGCACAACAGTTTTCAGCTGTGCTAACATAATTGCAAAAATGTTTTCTAATGATCAATTAGCCTTTTAAAATGATAAACTTGGATTAGCAAACACAACATGCCATTGGAACACAGGACTGATGGTTGCTGATAATGGGCCTCTGTACACCTATGTAGATATTCCATTAAAAATCAGCCATTTCCATCTACAATAGCCATTTACAACATTAACAATGTCTACACTGTATTTCTGATCAATTTGATGTTATTTTAATGGACAAAAAAAATGCTTTTCTTTCGAAAACAAGGACATTTCTAAGTGACCTTAGAAACTTTTGAATATTCAATGGACAGTGCTCTTTTGCCATTCGCTATAATGTACCCACAAAATCCAACCAGGCTTCAACAGGCTACTCTCCAATTCAGTTGTATAGTAACAGTAAATGTGTTTCCAATTCCCTTGTAATTTGATGCAGTGAAAATAACGATCATTTTAAATAAAGAAAACATTATTTACATCTATGACACATCAGTGAAGGTTAACAAGGAATAACCTTATTATTTCACTGTAAATTACTTTCATCTGGACAGTTTTAATCCTGACGCGCGCGCTCGGGCGTCATCTGCCATCCGGTAAAAGGTTCCTCCATCACTAACGCTCTGTTCTTGGATAATAAAATGCCAACTGTTTTTCAATTATAACATCCCTTTTCTCTTCCTTTTTTTTCCTCCATTTTTTCATCCCTCCATTAAAAAAATAAATATCTAATGTACCAATTCAGTTCATGATGACTGTAGGGAATAGTCAGGTTAATATGTTGACAAGGTTTAACAATAGCGGGTCATGTTGCTCAACACGCTCGACTGGTTTCGTTCAGCTCAGCGTCTGACAGGTCCTAATCACGCGCTGCCCTAAAGGCACCAGGCACAGAACATTTTAATTACTGAATTATAGACTAGCTTGAGCTCGACGGCGTTAAACTGAGACATAATTAGGGCCAGAGTTATAATAATTGTTTCTGCTAATTGGGCGGACAAGTGCGTTATGGTGCAACTATAGGACTATCCATGCAATAATTATAAATGTGTTCTTAATAATATAAATGTGATATAATTGCTACCGGACTTTGTTTTAATTCGTTTTCGTCATTATAAATGTAGGGTTTTCAAACATAGGCAAATCAGTGAGCTATTCAGGTTTTATAGGCCTATAAAATAGGCCTACACTGCCTTATATATTATTTTAGGTGGATACTCCAATACAATATCACCTGTCTTTGTTTAGGCTACTATCCAGAGATAAACTTCACAACATATATATTGCATGAAAAGTTTGAATAAGGCTTCAATATTTGTTGTTGCATTATAAGAAAGGGACATTTACACGCCAGCTATAGTGTTGTTGACAGATTCGTCCTCTTTCCTCAGTGAAATATGTTGCGCAAACTGACTTCTGTATGAACCAGCCAAGCGTGGCGGATGTCAATTCCAATAGCACGTTTCAGCAGCTAATGTGTCATTTACAATAACAAATATAATAATGTAGTGAAGAGAGAGAGAGAGAGAGTCCTCCTTCCTTAGACCGTGACATTCTGGAAAGTGATGTTGCACCTCTGGCAACGCCATTATTTCCTATTAATTACTCGCTAAAGAATGCCTTTAGAAATAGCGCGAGGTGTGACGGGGAGCTGGTCAGCGCGAGAGCAGCTGCCCCTTCAGCCCTCCAGGCGCGCGCTGACCTCCTTTTTTACTTCAACAAATTGGAGGCTTGACAAGCCATAAAACGGAAGAGATTTGATTTGGATATATGAAGAAATGCAGAATATGAGCCAGAAATGACGAGTCAGAATAGATCTCGTGGTCAAGAAGACATGTCACGCGTGAAAAATGAATCCATAATGTCCCCTTTTACGAGCGTAAATATGTTTTGGAAACAGAATGTCTCTATGTTTATATTCCATCCGAGTTAAGCTTATAGCAGACTATTTATTGGAATTGCTTAGTTTAGAGAAAATATAGTTTTTTATTTTCCTTTGTAGACATAATACACTAGATTTTTTCGGATATGAAGCCTATTTATTTAATTTATATTTACGAGAGAAAAAGTTAGGTTCCTCGAAATCACCGTCGAATAGAAAAACATATAACACTCTTATGAACTGTTAATACAATTTAGCAACTGTGGGGGTTCCCAATATTTGCTGGTGTTAATATGAATAGAACATTTGGATATGAGCCAATCAAAATGAAATAACGTGGGCTGCATTTGGCTTTGTGCCTCCTCTTGTCGGCCTTACAAGTCAATAACCTTATTACTGTAGCCATACTGTATGTAGACTTTAGATTATAACAGGTATGCAGTTCTACCATTTGACGCCAGGGGACACTGCGGTTCGCGTTCTGAAAGGCACACGACCAAATAGACAATACACTATATCCTTTCACTAATGTCTGCTATTTGAAATGAACAAAACAATAATACAGGATCTAATGAGATGTTTAAATGTGACACTTGGTTATTATGACGGGTGCTGTTTCCATTTCGTTTCCCACTGTAATTCCCAGTAAAAATGTGTTTTGGAAATGAAATCTAGACAATTTAACAATGCTCATGTGGCATAAAATAGGACCATTAGCAAAAGCTCAGTCCAGATAGGCCCCGTTGTCTGCTAAAGTGCAACATACAAATATAAATGTATATTGCTGATGCATTGCATACTATATTGAAATGATAGGCATAATCACACTTCCTTCATGTTGACAAACATAGGATTAGGGCTTTCATTCCAGCAATGCGTAAATGGCCTAGTCTTATTTAGGCCTACTGTGGCTTGCGATACTGAAAGGGCTATTTTAGACTGACAACGATATAATTCAGTAAAAGCTTTCAAGTTTTTGTATGTATTATTTTGTACAGTACTTGTCTATTCAACCCAAACAATATTGTGTTTGTTCCTTTCATTTTCCCCATCCTTTTATATTTGCTTTGCGCACCTCCTCAAATGTCATAATTCCCAACATTACCGCAGGCATCACTCTCTTTTTCTTGCTGTTTTGTTTGCTATTGTGCCAAACACGCCACTATTGTAAAGATGACAATAGAGTGTCTCATGGTTTAAATCCCCTGAGCTGCTCCGTCTCCCTGGGCCCTGAGGTCATAGGTCGAATTTTGAAATCAGTAGTAAACGTCTGCTGTCTGAGTGAGCGTGCATGGTGAAATTAAGTAAGACCCATTGGCAATAGCCCTCTGGGAGTTCCCGTTGTGTACATTTTAGTAAAAATTATATAAAATGGGGTCTGTTTGAGCATATAATCTTCACCTTTGTATGTGTAGGTCTATAGGAAGTGGTCGTTGGTGTCTCTGGGATAGACTAAACATGCTAAAAGTCTAAATGCCCTGCCCTGAACATGCGGAGTGAGGAGGTCTATTTTTACATAATAAAATGCATAATAATTTAATCTTTGGGACCTGTTGGTATGCAGAGCTAGGACTACAACTCCTCACTATCTCAGGCAATGAAGATATACAGTGGGGAAAAAAAGTATTTAGTCAGCCACCAATTGTGCAAGTTCTCCCACTTAAAAAGATGAGAGAGGCCTGTAATTTTCATCATAGGTACACGTCAACTATGACAGACAAAATAAGAAAAGAAAATCCAGAAAATCACATTGTAGGATTTTTAATGAATTTATTTGCAAATTATGGTGGAAAATAAGTATTTGGTCAATAACAAAAGTTTCTCAATACTTTGTTATATACCCTTTGTTGGCAATGACACAGGTCAAACGTTTTCTGTAAGTCTTCACAAGGTTTTCACACACTGTTGCTGGTATTTTGGCCCATTCCTCCATGTAGATCTCCTCTAGAGCAGTGATGTTTTGGGGCTGTCGCTGGGCAACACGGACTTTCAACTCCCTCCAAAGATTTTCTATGGGGTTGAGATCTGGAGACTGGCTAGGCCACTCCAGGACCTTGAAATGCTTCTTACGAAGCCACTCCTTCGTTGCCCGGGCAGTGTGTTTGGGATCATTGTCATGCTGAAAGACCCAGCCACGTTTAATCTTCAATGCCCTTGCTGATGGAAGGAGGTTTTCACTCAAAATTTCACGATACATGGCCCCATTCATTCTTTCCTTTACACGGATCAGTCGTCCTGGTCCCTTTGCAGAAAAACAGCCCCAAAGCATGATGTTTCCACCCCCCATGCTTCACAGTAGGTATGGTGTTCTTTGGATGCAACTCAGCATTCTTTGTCCTCCAAACACGACGAGTTGAGTTTTTACCAAAATGTTCTATTTTGGTTTCATCTGACCATATGACATTCTCCCAATCCTCTTCTGGATCATCCAAATGCACTCTAGCAAACTTCAGACGGGCCTGGACATGTACTGGCTTAAGCAGGGGGACACGTCTGGCACTGCAGGATTTGAGTCCCTGGCGGCGTAGTGTGTTACTGATGGTAGGCTTTGTTACTTTGGTCCCAGCTCTCTGCAGGTCATTCACTAGGTCCCCCCGTGTGGTTCTGGGATTTTTGCTCACCGTTCTTGTGATCATTTTGACCCCACGGGGTGAGATCTTGCGTGGAGCCCCAGATCGAGGGAGATTATCAGTGGTCTTGTATGTCTTCCATTTCCTAATAATTGCTCCCACAGTTGATTTCTTCAAACCAAGCTGCTTACCTATTGCAGATTCAGTCTTCCCAGCCTGGTGCAGGTCTACAATTTTGTTTCTGGTGTCCTTTGACAGCTCTTTGGTCTTGGCCATAGTGGAGTTTGGAGTGTGACTGTTTGAGGTTGTGGACAGGTGTCTTGTATACTGATAACAAGGTCAAACAGGTGCCATTAATACAAGTAACGAGTGGAGGACAGAGGAGCCTCTTAAAGAAGAAGTTACAGGTCTGTGAGAGCCAGAAATCATGCTTCTTTGTAGGTGACCAAATACTTATTTTCCACCATAATTTGCAAATAAATTCATTAAAAATCCTACAATGTGATTTTCTGGATATTTTTTTCTCAATTTGTCTGTCATAGTTGACGTGTACCTATGATGAAAATTACAGGCCTCTCTCATCTTTTTAAGTGGGAGAACTTGCACAATTGGTGGCTGACTAAATACTTTTTTTCCCCACTGTAGGCCTGCCTTGGAGAAGTGTGCATGGGAATCAGAGTGATACCCTCCACCGACATGGATGTTATCATGATGCTGTCCTATTAACGTTGAAATAATACATCGATATTATATTCTTCAATCTCTCAGTCAGAGAAAATCAGAATGGCACATTTGGGAACAATGCCATGTCTGTTGTTTGTTTTAACACCAGACATAAACAAACAAACACAAATCTGCAGCAAACATGTCATATGGTTTTCTGGTGTCTGTTGATTCTGCTACAACTTAAGCATGGAATAACTCTTTACAATGTGTACTTTTTTTGTTGCTTTGTTGATATAGGCCTATTTAATTGCAACCCAACTGTATACCGCTGTCGAAAAAAGTTCCAGGCGACAAGTGAATATATAGAGCAAATGACAAAACAGAGAGAGAATAAGTGACAGTTAAAAAGACAAGAGGATGTGCAGCTAACAGGGAAACGCAGCAGCTACAAAGTCACACATACCTTTGAGAGCGCAGTTTGTTTTATAGCACATCTCCCGGGTTGTATCTCCTGTCGATTTGCTAGGGAAAAAAGCCGAAGCGAACATGCCCTGTTTAAGAAACAAACATGCAGATTTAGATGGGATTGTGACAGCAGCATACCTTACTTAGAGACTTCATGTCCCACAAGACTCATATTATAACAACAGTGGAGAAAAGGCTATAATGCAGAAAGAAGAGACAGCACGGTTGACAACATTTATCGTCAGTCTGCAAGAAGTAAATGCAAATAATGGCATGCCAACTAAGAGCTAATAATATGTTTGAACCTTTAGATACAGAATAGAATAAACAGTTGCGATAGTCACAGGAGTTGCTTCTCAGAACAACCTGCTCTAGGCTATGGGGTAATTATTATTGCCCCATATAAGGTAACATTTAAATCAAGATATGTACTCTATTCTACAGTGGCTATGATGTGTTAGCACATTGAAATCTGACAATTAGTGTAAGTTGTTTTCATAATCAGGTGTAAGGTAGTCTAATGTAAAGGAGCAACTCGTCATCATAGCCTAACCTTTCAGTTTAATAATTCATTTTCTGTCCGGATCTTTCTGGCTTCTTCAAAAAGCTCAAACCTGACAAGGCGTGTGTTAAATCTCTCTGCTCGTCCAGGGAGTTGTCACCTGTTATATGTGGTACTTACTGCCTGTCACCGCGGGCTTACAGCTTCTCCTCTCGTCTCCCTTCGCTCACCTTCCAACCGATGCCGTAGTCATGCACTTGGCACGGTCACTCTTGATTCACTGGCTGCCATAATGGTCCCAAAATGCATCTTCCAGGAGTTTAGAAATTGTATTGCCAAAAAAGTTATCGCCTACCTACCGTGAGGTTACAAATGCAAAGAATGTAAACCGGTTTGATATTTTCAAGTGCATTCCCCTTTCTCACCCTCAGGACAAGGATATTAATATACACTGAACAAAAATATAAACACAACATGCAACAATTTCAATGATGTTACTGAGTTACAGTTCATATCAAGGATATCAGTCAATTGAAATAAAATCATTAGACCCTAATCTATGGCCCTAATCTATGGATTTCACATGACTGAGAATACAGATATGCATCTGTTGGTCACAGATACCTTAAAAAAAAGGTAGGGGCATGGATCAGAAACCCAGTCAGTATCTGGTGTGACCACCATTTGCCTCATGCAGCGCGGCACATCTCCTTCACATAGAGTGGTCAGGCTGTTGATTGTGGCCTGTGGAATGTTGTCACACTCCTCTCCAATGGCTGTGGGAAGTTGCTGGATATTGGCGGGAACTGTAATACGCTGTCGTACACATCGATCAAGAGCATCCCAAAAATGATCAATGGGTGACATGTCTGGTGAGTATGCAGGCCATGGAAGAACTGGGACATTTTCACCTTCCAGGAATTGTGTACAGATCCTTGTGACATGGGGCCGTACATTATCATGCTGAAACATGAGGTGATGGCAGCGGATGAATGGCCTGACAATGGGCCTCACGATCTTGTCAAGGCATCTCTGTGCATTCAAATTGCCATCGATAAAATGAAATTGTGTTTGTTGTCTGTAGCTTATGACTGCAGATACCATAACCACATAGCCACCATGGGGCACTCTGTTCACAACATTGACATCAGCAAACCGCTAGCCCACCTGATGCCATACAAGCTGTCTGCCATCTGCCTGGTACAGTTGAAACCGGGATTCATCCATGAAGAGCACACTTCTCCAGCGTGCCAGTGACCATTGAAGGTGAGCATTTGCCCACTGAAGTCAGTTACAATGCCAAACTGCAGTCAGGTCAAGACCCTGGTGAGGATGAGGAGCACACAGATGAGCTTCCCTGAGATGGTTTCTGACAGTTTGTGTAGAAATTCTTCGGTTGTGCAAACCCACAGTTTCATCAGCTGTCCAGGTAGCTGGTCTCAGACAATCCCGCAGGTGAAGTAGCCAGATGTGGGAGTCCTGGGCTGGCATGGTTACATGTGGTCTGCGGTTGTGAGGCCGGTTGGACATACTGCCAAATTCTCTAAAAAGATGTTGGAGGCGGCTTATGGTAGAGAAATTAACATTAAATTATTTGGCAACAGATCTGGGGGGCATTCCTGCAGTCAGCATGCCAATTGCACGCTCCCTTAAAACTTGAGACATCTGTGGCATTTTGTTGTGTGACAAAACTGCACATTTTAGAGTGTCCTTTTTATTGTGCCCAGCACAAGGTGTAATAATCATGCTGTTTAATCAGCTTCTTGATATGCCACACCTGTCAGGTGGATGGATTATCTTGGAAAAGGAGAAATGCTCACTAACAGGGATATAAACAAACATTTGAGAGAAATAAGCTTTTTATGTGTATGGAACATTTCTGGGATCTTTTATTTCAGCTCATTAATTATGGGAACAACACTTTACATGTTGCGTTTATATTTTTGTTCAGTATAGATAGCATCAATATTATAATTCTGTTGTTGTCCCACACTTCATCTTGCAAATTAGTATTTTTCTTGCTTTATTATAGGCCTATTGCACTATGTAAATATATATTTTTTATGTAATCTAATAAAATCAGTAAAAACTGAACTATAACATTACATTTTAATGTTATAGGTCTGTAGCCTTATAAGACTTATACGACTACAGATACTACTATCTCAAGAGTCTCTCATCAACACCAGGCATGTGTTCATGTCTTCAATAGGCTACACAGGCTTACTCAGCGTATATCATATTGGTCCTGGGGACACACTGTAGCCTACTGTATGCTCACTATGCTGGATTGTCTTCCAGCTGTGTGTCAATTAGACTGTAATTAGTAACCTCTCTGCCTGGTTAAGAGCAACCACTTAACGGAGAGACACTTCGAATTATCCATTTTAGAAGTATTGTCAGAAATGTACACAGACACATGCCATTCATTTGGAATAGGCCTAGTTATCTGGAGTAGCTAGGCCTATACCTCATATGTCTTGGTATAGGCCTAATTATCTGGAGTAGCTAGGCCTATACGTCATGTGTCTTGGTATAGGCCTAATTATCTGGAGTAGCTAGGCCTATACCTCATGTGTCTTGGTTTAGACCTAATTATCTGGAGTAGCTAGGCCTATACCACATGTGTCTTGGTATAGGCCTAAGAAAGAATAGGCCAACGCAGTGAACTGGAGTTGATCTAAAATATATTATGCCACCATCTTTATGGATATAAAAACACATAAAAAAAAAACAAGAGTTAGAGGGTATTAAAGAACATTTAGGGGTTGGTTGACTTACAACCTGACGTCAATGAGGATGATAAATCTATGCTGAAGGCTTCAGCCGTGCAGGACAATGTTGAGCCCATAGAGTCTGCCCAATGTGCAATGAGTGTGTGGTTAATGTGAGCAAAATGTGAGCCAAACTATGTGAATTACTGCTCTCCACACCACACCACACCACCACAACACCAGTCTGTTAAGTATTCTATTCTACCCTCCTCTCTCTGCTATTCAAGGTTGATCTAATCTAATCACCAGATCAACAACTGAAATCTATGAGAGAACAAATAATGGAGATGAAATGAACAAATGATTAGCATGCTGTGAAAAGTACAATTCGTTTCTTATTTAGCATTTAGATAACTGTCTATCCTGAGGAGCAAGCTTCAAAGTTGAACCCAGTTTAGGCAAGGGGGATTAATTCTCTCTGCTGCATGCTTCATTGAATCTCTCATTACCAAACTTTGTCTGTATTGATGTTAGATTTGATTGAAGATTAGAGCATTTAGAAAATCTTGCTTTTCCGCGTGTATCATGCTTTTTCAAGCGCAGCAGCACAGCGCCCGATGGTCAATACCCTCACTTTTATCCAGTGTCTGCTTCATTTAAACTTAATCAACTCCATCAATGAACTGGAACAGAGAAACGTCCCTGTGGAACAATGCTGTTCTTTTGTTAGATAATTCTCTGCTCTCCTTCCCAACCCGGTGGCTTTAAACCTAAAATTACACTATGATGAACGATTTCAATCAATATGATAATGAAAATTGGTTTGGGCAACTGTTTGCAGCGGGTTTGCAGGGCTTAAGAAGAAGCGATCCTATGTGACATTACTAATACATCCTCTCCTCCATGCGCAACTAGAGATATCTTCTCTCCTCTCTCTCTCCACCCCCCACTGTTGTTGCAACCCCTACCTCACATTTTTTTTATCGCCCCATCTTCTCTGACATTGACTATTGCTCACAAGACTGAAAATGATGTATCTTCGCTGGGGTAACGCTCGTGCCATATTGGAAACTGAGCCCATCGGTGTTGTATCATGCATACATGCATTGTTTTCTCATTTTTTCTGCAATAAATTATGATCACAGCAGCGTCTCCTGTATGCCAACAAACTTCCCTAAGCAGAGGCCAGGCATTTATCAATCATTGGTGGAACCTTGGCAGTCAGTGGAGATAGGGTGGGATGGGATTTCTGTTTTAGTATAGGTGAAGTGCTACATATCATACTAAGTATCACAGATTTACGTTTACTATGTTACGTCTAGCCTTTGAGGCCAGGCTGGGAGGTTTTGCCCTTGCGAGTCACTAGGATCCTATGCCTTGAAGCCTAGGCTACTGCATTGTTCATCATTTTTATACTGCCACCAAAGAGCAATTTCAGAAATTATTTGCAAGAAAAATGCAGCCCTCCATCTGTTGCCATAATATTACATGTATCACCTTTTCAGGCTATCCAAAGATAATCATATATTTAATGATCAACTGGAGAATGATATAGAGCTTCTCATTAAAATACTACTTCACATTTTCTTCTGTTTTTACAGAAGGATAGCTCCTGTAGTTGTTTAAAGAATGTGTACACTAAGCACAATTTTCCAAGTGGACACCCAATTCACACAGGGAATCGAAAAAGTGTCAACATCAGCAGCCTACAATCCCCTTTCTCAACCACAGGAGGTTGGTGGCACCTTAATTGGGGAGGACGGGCTCATGGCAATGGCTGGAGTGGAATCAATGGAATGGTATCAAATACATCAAACACATGGTTTGATTCCATTCCATTTTCTCCGTTCCAGCCATTATTATGAGCCATCCTTCCCTCAGCAGCCTCCACTGTTCTCAACATATTAGGCCCCATGCCTTTACTATAGGCCTTTATTATAAGTTACTCGCCACAGTCCATATTGGAGTAGATGCGTCCAGATGACTTCTTGGTAATGTTGTGACTTCTTGGTAATGTCTAAACCTTTAATAATGAATCTCATTTAGGCTATATCGAAACACTATTCGTTTCAGGAATGGAATGAATATCCCTTTATAGATGCATCAGGCCTACATGCTTTATACCCAGGATTACTGTTTTTATTACTCAAAACCTCTGGGTATAGAATTACCATATTTCTACATCTCAATTAGACATCTTTGTGAAAGGGTTTAATTCAAGTACCAGTCATAATTCCAACCTTTAATTAAGAATAGACTAGGCAACTTACACATTTTTTTCTTCAAAACTTTCTTTGCCATTTTTCGGCACTGAATGTTAAGACTATCTATTTATTAGGGCCTTTTGCTGAGAATTATGATAGGTGATTAGCTGAGAGTTGCTGAAAAGCACGCATAAATGCACTATTAATGTCAATGGAAATTTGAACGAGAAGAGTGCCATTTGGGCCTGAATGTAAAGGTGCTGTTGGCGCGATTTAGAAGGTGGTGGAACTTTACATTTCCACGGAAATATGCAACATTTCCCTGATCATTTCTAAATCAGTTGAGTGGCTTACCTGGGGTGTAATCATTAGTTCAAACAGTTCAAACGGAACGACTAAAATTAGTTTATATCGGACTTGTTCATGTAGGCCCCTCCCCGTTTTGTTACGTTTGCTTCCGTTTAAGAAATGTTTTGCAACAGAATCGGCGTAATGAATACCATCCCACGATGTTCCATTCAAGCAAAGAACTCTTGCTTGATGGTTTCCCTGATTCCCTCACATGTGAGATTCCCAAGATGATCGTGCACATGTCGGCCTAAATGGCAAAAACAAAAGTAGGTGTACATGGCTACACCTCAAAACTTGATAGAATACACTTTTATTTTACATAGCCTAAACAAAGATAATGGAATTGGAAACAGTATAATGCATTTGAATAAGTACAAAACGTTATATGTAGCTGACATTTCAAAATGGATTATCCCAAACAATGCGTGCGCACTATACAGGTAAAGTAGTGTATGAGATGAGCTCTGCCAATACCACACCCACCCAACATGAAAAAACGAAAGACTGGATTTTAGGCAGGATAAGCAACATAATGAGTTGATCTAAACATGAATGTCAACATAAATGCAAACTTTAATCTGAACATAAATAAATAGGCAAATGTAAATGTTAAACAAAGTAAAACAAATAATTACAGTAAATAATGCCTTCCTTGGTTTCAGTTTTGAGAATGGACGACACAGATGTAGCCTACAGTGCAATACAGGCCTAAGAAAGAGGATTCTTCGTCACATAAAGGTAAATAATGTCTGTGTGTTTGTGTTTGTCAAGTGTAGTAATATGACCATAGTTAGTATGTCCTGTGTAAATACAAGCTATTCCCTGTTGAAATCCCTAGTTTTTGATAAATACCTCATTTTATGCGTTCCTGCATGTGGGCATTCCTCCATCTGCAGGAACGCCCCCCCCTCAAGCATCCCATCGGTTTCTTCATGATTGCCCACTCCTCGAGCACCCCATTGGTTCCTGCATGAATACATTTAAACATTACATTTACATTTAAGTCATTTAGCAGACGCTCTTATCCAGAGCGACTTACAAATTGGTGCATTCAACTTAGGATAGCCAGTGGGGCAACCACATCTTGATCACAGTATGTACACTTCTTCAAACAAGCAGCTGTGAGCAAAGTCAGTGCAATCAGGGACAACTACATCTCGATCACAATAAGTACATTTCTTTAAACAAATCAGTGCTAGCAGGTGAAATAAGTCAGGTGTTAGTTTAGACAAAAGACAGTGGTAGTAAAGGGGGGGTAGAAGGATTACTATTATACTATTCCAGTTATTCCTTAAAGAGGTAGGGTTTCAAGTGTCTCCGGAAGGTGGTCAGTGACTCCGCTGTCCTGGTGTCGTGGGGGAGCTTGTTCCACCATTGGGGTGCCAGAGCAGCGAATAGCTTTGACTGGGCTGAGCGGGAACTGTGCTTCCATAGAGGTAGGGGAGCTAGCAGGCCAGAGGTGGATGAACGTAGTGCCCTCGTTTGGGTGTAGGGTCTGATCAGAGCCTGAAGGTAAGGGGGTGTCGTTCCCCTCACAGCTCCGTAGGCAAGCACCATGGTTTTGTAGTAGATGCAAACTTCAACTGGAAGCCAGTGGAGTGTGCGGAGGAGCGGGGTGACGTGAGAGAACTTGGGAAGGTTGAACACCAGACGGGCTGCAGCATTCTGGATAAGTTGCAGGGGTTTAATGGCACAGGCAGGGAGCCCAGCCAACAGCGAGTTGCAGTAATCCAGACGGGAGATGACAAGTGCCTGGATTAGGACCTGTGCCGCTTTCTGTGTAAGGTAGGGTCGTACTCTGCGAATGTTGTAGAGCATGAACCTGCAGGATCGGGTCACCGCTTTGATGTTAGCAGAGAACGACAGGGTGTTGTCCAGGGTCACGCCAAGGTTCTTTGCACTCTGGGAGGAGGACACAATGGAGTTGTCAACCGTGATGGCAAGATCATGGAGCGGGCAGTCCTTCCCCGGGAGGAAGAGCAGCTCCGTCTTGCCGAGGTTCAGCTTGAGGTGGTGATCCGACATCCACACTGATATGTCTGCCAGACATGCAGAGATGCGATTCGCCACCTGGTTATCAGAAGGGGGAAAGGAGAAAATGAATTGTGTGTCATCTGTGTAGCAATGATAGGAAAGACCATGTGAGGATATGACAGAGCCAAGTGACTTGGTGTATAGAGAGAATAGGAGAGGGCCTAGAACTGAGCCCTGGGGGACACCAGTGGTGAGAGCATGTGGTGCGGAGACAGATTCTCGCCACGCCACCTGGTAGGAGCGACCTGTCAGGTAGGACGCAATCCAAGAATGAGCAGCGCCGGAGATGCCCAACTCGGAGAGGGTGGATAGGAGGAGCTGATGGTTCACAGTATCAAAGGCAGCAGATAGGTCTAGAAGGATAAGAGCAGAGGAGAGAGAGTTAGCTTTGGCAGTGTGGAGAGCCTCCGTGACACAGAGAAGAGCAGTCTCAGTTGAATGACCAGTCTTGAAACCTGACTGGTTAGGATCATGAAGGTCATTCTGAGGGAGATAGCAGGAGAGTTGGCTAGAGACGGCACGCTCGAGAGTTTTGGAGAGAAAAGAAAGAAGGGATACTGGTCTGTGGTTGTTGACATCGGCGGGATCGAGTGTAGGTTTTTTGAGGAGGGGTGCAACTCTCGCCCTCTTGAAGACGGAAGGGTCATAGCCAGCGGTCAAGGATGAGTTGATGAGCGAGGTGAGGTAAGGGAGAAGGTCTCCGGAAATGGTCTGGAGAAGAGAGGAGGGGATAGGGTCAAGCTGGCAGGTTGTTGGGCGGCCAGCCGTCACAAGTCGCAAGATTTCATCTGGAGAGAGAGGGGAGAAAGAAGTCAATGCATAGGGTAGGGCAGTGTGAGCCCACCTACTGTACTAACTTAAAAATTGACCAATAGAAGTATAAAGAGGGGTTCCTGCAGATGCAGGAATGCCCACATGCAGGAACACCCCGAATTGCGGGCCGCAATTGCACCCTTCTCATTTTATGTGACGTCGGAACTCCAGTCCGCCCACACTAGTCGCTGCTCAACTCAGCTGCTAGCAATTTCTATAGACTGGTTGGTTATTTAGCAACAAACCCAACATTTGCGCAACTATGGGGCAAAACAGACAGGGTTGGCTTAGATTGTTGACAATATGTAAACTAAATTTAGACTCCAATGTTTATTGAAAACTTAAATAGATTTGAACAATGAGCACTTGTCTCTCAAATACATTGTTACAGTTGTTGGTTAGCTAGCTAGCATATTTTTTGCCATATTATGGTGCTTTCAAGAAAACTGGGAACTCAGGGGAGAAAATGAGGTCAAATCATGACATCAGTGATATTCAGGTCGGAAAGTCGGAGCTCTAGCAAGATGCTAGAGTTTCTGACTTGGAATTCCGAGTTGGATGACCATTCAAAAAGATTTTCCCAGTCTGAGCTAGTTTTTTCTGAGTTCCCAGTTGTCTTGAATGTACTGAAGTCGGACATTTCCGAGTTTCGAGTTCCCAGTTGTTTTGAACGCGACATTAGCACAGACGTGACATCAGTCAAAACACCTCAAAACAAAACATGGTATCAAGAACAAGATAAAACTAGCTGAAACGAGCCACCTACAATTCCCCACACGGCAGCTTCTTGCCATTGTTGCTACCTATCTGGCCATCCAGAATCACAACAGAGACTTCTGCCCCATTGAAGCGTGCACATCGTTTCCGAGACATTGTCAGCTAACCCGTCTGTTTATATGTCGCTACCAAATCTATCCAGGGTCGTGGAGCAGGTAGATATGTTATGCGACACGTTGGGATGAGTTCTGTACCTTCGTTGCCATGTTTTCACTCTCAGCGTTGGAAATGTTTTGAGGCTACATACAGCACCCTGAACATGTGAGACAAAACAGACAAGTGTATCAGGAAAAATAACAGACCATGGTGTGTTTGTGCTTATGTAGGCCTCGCCAGTCTGTGTGTGTGTGTAAGTTTTTTTTCTGCATAGAAAAGTATTGTGCGGGCTACCTAAGTGTTTTTTCGGGCCACCTATGTCCAAACAGTACAAACTGTGTTGTTTTAATGTTTTCAGTTTAAACTTAAACAATTGAACTTAAAATATTGTTGTATATATGTTCATCTTTGAGAACTCACAGTCATCAAAATAAAAGCTAGACAGTCAGTGAGAATCTAAAATTCCCAAAATGATGCATTCAGAAGTATTTTTGTCATGGTATGGGGCCCCCATTGATTTTGTTATAATGTTTGATCCACTCAGATGTTTGTATTTTTTAATTATTTATTTAACCAGGTGAGTTGACTGAGAATACATTCTCATTTGCAGCAACAACCTGGGGGAAGTAACACGACATAACAAGGAACATAAGCCATGGCAAAATGTGTAGAATTGCAGGAAATGTACTTTTAAACTGCAACTTTTTCTCTCAGCCTCATGGCAAAATGTGTAGAATTGCAGGAAATTTGCTTTAAACAGCTAAATGTTGTCACTGCGGCCAACAGGAGGGCCTATACCATTTTCGGTAGTCAACCACTCCATTGGCCACACCCATGGCCACTCGCCCGCCACACCCACCACCGAAGCCCCATTTTGATCTAGAAAAAACCCTGGTGTGTGTGTAAAGACATGTGCATGAACGCAGATCCTCCTCAGCGAGTGTGTGTGTTGCGCATACACGTGTGTTGCCTAGCACATATGAAAGCATCAGAGACAGCCTGCAGATTGCAGAATGGTACAGGACTTTCCCTCCTTGTCTCTCTCAGCCGAAGAGAGGCCTCTGACAGAAGGATGCCTAGATCCTTTCATCTAGCTCAGTGTGGGTAAAATAGCTGTCATGTTTGATTGACAGACTGACATGCACTCTATATGGACATACCCATGGGTGGAGTGGAGAGAGAGCATTCTTCTCCTCTGAGTCCCTATGACAAGATATGCCAAGAGTGAGGTAGTAATGGTTGATATGATATCTTGCACATAAAATCTGAGCCTATACTCTTTTCTACTGCCATTAGATTTAAATGGATTGGTGCAATGGAGAGGTTGCCTTGAGATTGATTTTCTCTGGTAGTTCTGTTGTTTGTTTTGTTGTTTGACTTGGGTGGATCGATGTCACACAAACACAGCAGTTGTATCCTCCTAGTTTAATTTGCTCATCATCAGATAAGCGAATAAGCACCCCACTCTCATCTCCATTCCAATGGGTTGGAACCTGGAACGGGAGAGACCGAAATCATTTAACTAAAGAGAATATATGCATCAAATGAAAAACAGATGAAAAAAACATGCAATTATGTCCTTGATTGGTTCAAGTCTTTCTCTGCCAGCAGCGCCAGCTACTGTCTGTGCCCCAAATGGCACCCTATTCCTTTTTATAGTGCACTACTTTTGACCAGGGTCCATAGGGCTCTGGTCAAAAGTAGTGCACTATCTAGGGAATAGGGTACCATTTGTGATGCAGACCTGTATCAGTAGAACCTGTCCCAAATGGGTGGCTTCCAGGTTCCATCCCTGCATGGCTGGGCTAGGCACCAAAAACACGTCAGGCTCAGGCCAGCGCTGTGACCGTATCTCTTTTCACATCTATCTTTCCTCAGATCCACGGCCAGGGTGCTCTGCGCCTCTCGCCCTTCTCACTCCGCTCTGTTGTTCCTCACTCCCCCTCTATCTCGCTACCCCTGCTCCGCTCTCCCCTCCCTCCCCTCTCTCCCCTTCCTCCCCTCCCTCCCCTCTCTCCCCTCCCTCCCCTCTCTCCCCTCTTGCTCCTATCCTCCACCCCCTTCTCCTCTATCCCCCTCTCTCCACTCTCCCCACCCTCCTCTCTCCCCACCCTCCTCTCTCCCCTCTGCCCACCCTCCTCTCTCCCCTCTGCCCACCCTCCTCTCTCCCCCTCTGCGCACCCTCCTCTCTCCCCTCTCCCCTCCCCTCTCCCCTCTCCCCTCTCTCTCCTTTCCCCGCTCTGCCCTCTCCCCTCTCCCCTCGCTCTCCTTTCCCCGCTCTGCCCTCTCCCCCCCTCTCCTCTCTCCCCATCCTCCCCTCCCCCTCTCCCTACCCTCCTCTCTTCCTTCTCCCTAACCTCCTCTCTCCCCCTCTCCCCCACCCTCCTCTCTCCTCTCTCCCCTCTCCCCTCTCCCCCACGCTCTCCTTTCCCCTCTCTCCCCTCTCCCCACCCTCCTCTCTCTCCTTTCCTCTCTCTCCCCTCTCCCCCTCTCCTCACCCTCCTCTCTCCTCTCCATCTCTTCGTCCCAGATAATGCAGAGCTCTCTCTGTTCTGTGTCTGCCAGGGCTCAATGCCTGTCTCCCAAATGGCACCCTATTATCTATATAGGGCACTACTTTTGACCTGGGCCCTGGTCAAAAGTAGTGCACTATAAAGGGAATAGTGTGCCATTTGGGACACAACTCCATGGCTGCTCCATGCTGCAGCCCCAGGCCTGGGAGTGATGACCGGAGGGGAGACTTTGTGACAGCCAGGGTATAATAACGCCTCCAGCCACGGACAAAGCAGACCCCGGGGGTCAATTTTTAAATACTTTATGCTTTAGACCAATGGTGAGTCATTTGTTGTATTTTTAGGTCATATTCTGTATATGAATAGTGTGTAGTTATTATAAAGACTTACTGCATGGTTGCTATTCATGCCAGAGGATGTTCATGTTTTGATTTACTAGAATAGGTATAAGATAACATTTGTTGTAAGATTGAAGAGACAATTGGACCTTTAATAGGCTGTAAGTTATCAAAACGGTATAAAACAGGTACACAGAGAAGAGCAGAGAGACGCCTGTGGATGAACTGTTTTCCCTAATAGGTTAATTACAGCAGAAGCACAGGGTCTTGCCCCATGGAGCAGGAGAGAGTTGAAACAGAGGGGCATGGAGGAAACCGTGTCAAACTGCAATGTGCTGCCTGCCTGTTTTCCCCGGCAGGGTTAATGTGTGTCCCAATTGACACCCTATTCCTTGTTTAGTGCACTACTTTTGACCAGGGCACTTTGATAGGGTCTGGTCAAAGGTAGTGCACTTTATAGAGAATATGGTTCTATTTGGGACACACTTTTCACATTGACTATAGCAAAGGGACATTTTTGGGAGGTTCTCAAGATGTATCGATTCTCAAGAGACAATACTGTTGTGTAAACTTGCGAAATTATCCCCCCCTCCGAGCAGGGCAGTGTGAACAGAATTGTCTCGTTGAGCTCAACACTCATACAGTATAAATGGTAATAGGAGAGCAATGTTTTTGAAACAGATTAAATGTATAGACATTTTCCTTATATTTGAGACTTGTTTTATTGAAATTTTACCTGACTTACATATGTCAACATTTTGAGATAGTATCAACATTATTTTATTATGGTGGCGGGAACGAGCTTCCATAGTTTTCCGTGGCACAGTGCAGGCGGCAGGCGGCAGCTACTGCGACAGCTTCAGAAAGTATGCAAGTCAAACTACTTAAGTCAAAATGTAGATAGTAGAACATACAAATATAATATGTTTTTTCATTTGTAACATTGTGTGGTGACTTCAGAGGGGGCGCCACAGGTCCCAGAGTGGTGGGGGAGGGGAAATTGTTTTCCTGGGGCCCAGAGTTTTTCCCGATCTGGTAGGCTAACCTAACCAGGTTGAACTCTGGATGTGACATAGTAATAAATCAGTTGTAAAAAACGAGTTGATATGGGCTATATGGGACCCGGATTTTTCTTCAGGTCATATGGTTTAAAAAAAAAAAGAATCCTGGAAAACTCCTGGCCCTAGGGAGGATGAAAACATTACAATCCTGTCAAACAAATAATGAGGCGAATCAGTCTAAACAACAGTACTTTGTCCCTCTTTTTAATGCTTTTGTGTCAATATTTTTTATTAAACCAAATTAAAAGTGCTGGGACAAATGTCAGATGCCACACGTTTGCCGGCAGCCCTGCTGTGCTGATCTCATGGATAGATGGAAATCGCCACACAATGCTACAAAAACATAACCTACATGTATGATCTACAGAGTGTACAAAGCATCAAGGACACCTGCTCCTTTCATGACAGACTGACCAGGTGAATCCAGGTGAAAGCTATGATCATTTATTGATGACACTTGTTAAATCAATCAATCAATCAATCAATTTTATTTTATATAGCCCTTCTTACATCAGCTAATATCTCGAAGTGCTGTACAGAAACCCAGCCTAAAACCCCAAACAGCTAGTAATGCAGGTGTAGAAGCACGGTGGCTAGGAAAAACTCCCTAGAAAGGCGAAAGCCTAGGAAGAAACCTAGAGAGGAACCAGGCTATGAGGGGTGGCCAGTCCTCTTCTGGCTGTGCCGGGTGGAGATTATAACAGAACCATGCCAAGATGTTCAAAAATGTTCATAAGTGACAAGCATGGTCAAATAATAATCAGGAATAAATCTCAGTTGGCTTTTCATAGCCGATCATTAAGAGTTGAAAACAGCAGGTCTGGGACAGGTAGGGGTTCCATAACCGCAGGCAGAACAGTTGAAACTGGAATAGCAGCAAGGCCAGGCGGACTGGGGACAGCAAGGTGTCATCATGCCCGGTAGTCCTGACGTATGGTCCTAGGGCTCAGGTTCTCAGAGAGAAAGAGAGAACGAGAGAATTAGAGAGAGCATACTTAAATTCACACAGGACACTGGATAAGACAGGAGAAGTACTCCAGGTATAACCAACTAACCCCAGCCCCCCGACACATAAACTACTGCAGCATAAATACTGGAGGCTGAGACAGGAGCGGTCCGGAGACACTGTGGCCCCATCCGAAGAAACCCCCGGACAGGGCCAAACAGGAAGGATATAACCCCACCCACTCCGCCAAAGCACAGCCCCCGCACCACTAGAGGGATATCCCCAACCACCAACTTACAATCCTGAGACAAGGCCGAGTATAGCCCACAGAGGTCTCCACCACAGCACAAACCAAGGGGGGCGCCAACCCAGACAGGAAGATCACGTCAGTAACTCAACCCACTCAAGTGACGCACCCCTCCCAGGGACGGCATGAAAGAGCACCAGCAAGCCAGTGACTCAGCCCCTGCAACAGGGTTAGAGGCAGAGAACCCCAGTGGAGAGGGGAACCGGCCCGGCAGAGACAGCAAGGGCTGTTCGTTGCTCCAGCCTTTCCGTTCACCTTCACACTCCTGGGCCAGACTACACTCAATCATATGACCTACTGAAGAGATAAGTCTTCAGTAAAGACTTAAAGGTTGAGACCGAGTCTGCGTCTCTCACATGGGTAGGCAGACTGTTCCATAAAAATGGAGATCTATAGGAGAAAGCCCTGCCTCCCGCTGTTTGCTTAGAAATTCTAGGGACAATTAGGAGGCCTGCGTCTTGTGACCGTAGCGTACGTATTGGTATGTACGGCAGGACCAACTCGGAAAGATAGGTAGGAGCAAGCCCATGTAACGCTTTATAGGTTAACAGTAAAACCTTGAAATCAGCCCTTGCCTTAACAGGAAGCCAGTGTAGGGAAGCTAGCACTGGAGTAATATGATCAAATTTCTTGGTTCTAGTCAGGATTCTAGCAGCCGTATTTAGCACTAACTGAAGTTTATTTAGTGCTTTATCCGGGTAGCCGGAAAATAGAGCATTGCAGTAGTCTAACCTAGAAGTAACAAATGCATGGATTAATTTTTCTGCATCATTTTTGGACAGAACATTTCTGATTTTTGCAATGTTACGTAGATGGAAAAAAGCTGTCCTTGAAACAGTCTTGATATGTTCGTCAAAAGAGAGATCAGGGTCAAGAGTAACACCGAGGTCCTTCACAGTTTTATTTGAGACGACTTTACAACCATCTAGATGAATTGTCAGATTTAACAGAAGATCTCTTTGTTTCTTGGGACCTAGAACAAGCATCTCTGTTTTGTCCGAGTTTAAAAGTAAAACGTTTTCAGCCATCCACTTCCTTATGTCTGAAACACAGGCTTCTAGCGAGGGCAATTTTGGGGCTTCACCATGTTTCATTGAAATGTACAGCTGTGTGTCATCCGCATAGCAGTGAAAGTTAACATTATGTTTTCGAATAACATCCCCAAGAGGTAAAATATATAGTGAAAACAATAGTGGTCCTAAAACGGAACCTTGAGGAACACCGAAATGTACAGTTGATTTGTCGGAGGACAGACCATTCACAGAGACAAACTGATATCTTTCCGACAGGTAGGATCTAAACCAGGCCAGAACTTGTCCGTGTAGACCAATTTGGGTTTCCAGTCTCTCCAAAAGAATGTGGTGATCGATGGTGTCAAAGGCAGCACTAAGGTCTAGTAGCACGAGGACAGATGCAGAGCCTCGGTCTGACGCCATTAAAAGGTCATTTACCACCTACCACCTCCACTTCAATCAGTGTAGATCAAGGGGAGGAGACAGGTTAAATAAGGATTTTAAGCCTCGAGACATGTATTGTGTATGTGTGCCATTCAGAGGGTGAATGGGCAAGACATAAGATTTAAGTGCCTTTGAACAGGGTATGGTAGTGGTGCCAGGCGCACCGGTTTGTGTCAAGAACTGCAACGTTGCTGGGTTTTTTACACTCAACAGTTTCCCGTGTGTATCAAGAATGGTCCACCACCCAAAGGACATCCAGCCAACTTGACACAACTGTGGGAAGTATTGGAGTCAACATGGGCTAGCATCCCTGTGGAACGCTTTTGATACCTTGTAGAGTCCATGCTCTGACGAATTTAGGCTGTTCTGAGGGCAAAAGGGTGGCGGGAATGGGCTTCCATACATAACAGCTCAACATGTAAGTCGCTCTGGATAAGAGCGTCTGCTAAATGACGTAAATGTAAATGTAATAGCCTACACACGTTTTCAGTCGCAATGTGCTTTTACCACAGTGCCTTTAGAAAGTATTCACACCCCTTAGATTTTTCCACATTTTGTTGTGTTACAGCCTGAATGTCTAATGGATTATGTTTAGACTTTGTGTCACTGGCCTATACACAATACCCCATAATGTCAAAGTGGAATTATGTTTTTATTATGTGCTTAACAAGTCACTTAATAAGTTGCATGGAATCACTCTGTGTGCAATAATAGTATTTAATATGATTTTTGAATGACTACCTCATCGCTGTACCCCACACATACAATTATATGTAAGGTCCCTCAGTCGAGCAGTGAATTTCAAATACAGATTCAACCACAAAGAACAGGGAGGTTTTCCAATGCCTCGCAAATAATGGCACCTATTGGTAGATGGGTAAAACAAACAAAAAAGCAGACATTCAATATCCTTTTGAGCATGGTGAAGTTATTAATTACACTTTGGATGGTGTATCAATATACCCAGTCACTACAAAGATACAGGCATCCTTCCTAACTCAGTTACTGGAGAGGAAGGAAATTGCTCAGGGATTTCACCATGAGGCCAATTGTGGCTTTAAAACAGTTACAGAGTTTAATGGCTGTGATAGGAGAAAACAGGATGGATCAACAACATTGTAATTATTCCACAATACTAACCTTAATGGCAGAGAGAAAAGAAGGAAGCCTGCACAGAATAAAAATATTCAAAAACATGCATCCTGTTTGCAATAAAGAACTAAAGTAAAACTGCAAAAAATGTGGCAAAGAAAATAACTTTATGTCCTGAGTACAAAGCATTTAGTATGTGGCAAATCCAACACAACACATCACTGAGTACCAGTCTTCATATTTTCAAGCATGGTGGTGGCTGCATCATGTTATGGATATGCTTGTCATCAGCAAGTAAATACTGGGGAGTTTTTCAGGATAAAAAGAAACGGGATGGAGCTAAGCACAGGTAAAATTCTAGAGGAAAACCTGGTTCAGTCTGCTTTCCAACAGACACTGGGAGACACATTTTCAGCAGGACAATAACCTAAAACACAAGGCCAAATACTGGAGCTGCTTACCAAGAAGACATTGAATGTTCCTGAGTGACCTAGTTACAGTTTTGACTTAAATCAGCTTGAAAATGTATGGCAGGACTTTAAAATGGCTGTCTAGCAATGATCAACAACCAACTTGACAGAGCTTGAAGAATTAAAAAAATAATAATGTGCAAATATTGTACAATCCAGGTGTGCAAAGATCTAAGAGACTTACCCAGAAAAACTCACATCTGTAATCGTTGCCAAAGGTAATTCTAACATGTATTGACTCAGGGGTGTGAATACTTATGTAAATTAGATATTCATGTATTTAATTTTCAATACATTTGTAAAAAAAATCTAAAAACATGTTTTCACTTGGTTATTATGGGGCATTGTGTGTAGATGGTTGAGAAATGTTTAATTCAGGCTGTAACACAACAAAATGTGGAATATGTCAAGGGGTATGAATACTTTCTGAAGTCCCTGTAGCCTAATGATTTGCATGATATTGATAAACATTAAGCATGGTTTATTGTAATGTTGTAAGGTAGGCCTACTGTACTTTTATATTTGTATTAGAGGGGTAATCCTTAATTTTTGATAGGCTAACGTTACTTGATGAAGACATGTTGTTAGCTTTAGCTAGCAGTAACTCTGTGTTTTTGTCTTGAAGCTAAAATGTAATGAGTGTACAGATGAGAAACTAAACCCTTTAATTGTCTGCACATGCTTGTGAATTGTTGCATTATTCAAGAGTGTAATATGGTTTTGTTGCAATAATTAAGAGTGTAATATTGTAGATAAATGAATAGTTGCTTGCCTAACGTTATCTTGTAGCTAGCTAGCTAGTAGAATAGTTTGCAATGGTAAGCCTCCTGACTAGTGGCTACAGTGACATTTATGGTACTTTTGTGCTGAAAGCAAGAACGTCAAATGAACCCTCTCTCGACTCGTGACATTCGTACAAAGTGTATATACAGATTATGTAAATTGAATATTTCAGTGAGAATAAGCCCTTAGCGATAGTCTGTCAGCAGTTAAATGCTTAACACTTGCCTGGAAACCCGATGTTGAATTGCATTGAATTCTACATCCGGCAGAAATGAGAGTTTGAATGAGGAAATTTGCAGAGTTTACATGGTTCTGCACATGCTTCAGGTGATAGAAATATGAACGCGCTACCATCAAAAGGAACCTGTAAAGTATGTTAAAGTATCATTTTATTTAACATTCTGGCTTGTAGAGGTCGTGAGAGAAAACTTTCCTGACTCAAACGCTAATTTCTGCCCGATGTAGAATTCAATGCAATTCAACTTCAGGTTTCCAGGCAAAGCTTTTTTTCTTTCTTATTTCTCGCTGATATGAAAGATAAGGTCCTTATGCTTCCAATACTGCACCGCAAGCGATGCGTGTTCATTTTCAGATTGAGCGTCAGGGATCTGAATTTCTATCGGACCTTGTAGTCATGGCAGATAATATTGAAATTTTTGGTGACTTTAATATTCATATGGAAAAGTCCACAGACCCACTCCAAAACGCTTTCGAAGCCATCATCGATTCAGTGGGTTTTGTCCAACATGTCTCCGGACCTACTCATTGCCACAGTCATACCCTGGATCTAGTTTTGTCCCGTGGAATACATATTTTGGATCTAAATATTTTTCCTCATAATCCTGGACTATCGGACCACCATTTTAATACATTTGCAATCGCAACAAATAATCTGCTCAGACCCCAACCAAAGATCATCAAAAGCCGTGCTATAAATTCTCGGACAACCCAAAGATTCCTAGATGCCCTTCCAGACTCCCTCCACCTACCCAAGGACGTCGGAGTAAAAACATTGGTTAACCACCTAACTGAGGATCTAAATTTAACCTTGCGTAATACCCTAGATGCAGTCACACCCCTAAAAACAAAAAAACATTTGTCACAAGAAATTTGCTCCCTGGTATACAGAAAACACCCGATCCCTGAAGCAAGCTTCCAGAAAATTGGAACGGAAACGGCTCTCCACCAAACTGGAAGTCTTCCGACTAGCTTGGAAAGACGGTATCAAAGAAGACAGTATCGAAGAGCCCTCACTGCTGCTCGATCATCCTATTTTTCCAACCTAATTGAGGAGAATAAGAACAATCCAACATTTCTTCTTGATACTGTCGCAAAGCTAACTAAAAAGCAGCATTCAACAAGAGAGGATAGCTTTAACTTCAGCAGTGATAAATTCATTAACTTCTTCGATGAAAAGATCATAAACGTTAGAAAGCAAATTACGGACTTCACTTTTAATCTGCGTATTTCACCAAAGCTCAGTTGTCCTGAGTCTGCACAGAACTGCCAGGACCTAGGATCAATGCAGACACTCAAGTTTTTAAATCCTGTATTTCTTGACACATTCATGAAAATAGTCATGGCCTCTGAACTGTCAAGCTGCATACTGGACCCTATTCCAACTAAACTACTGAAATAGCTACTTCTTGTGCTTGGCCCTGCTATGTTGAACATTATAAATGGCTCTCTATCCACCAGATGTGTACCAAACTCACTAAAAGTGGCAGTAATAAAGCCTCTCTTGAAAAAGTCAAATCTTGACCTGGAAAATGTAAAAAAATATCGGCCTATATCGAATCTCCCATTCCTCTCATTTTTTGGGGGAAAAAGCTGTTGCGCAGCAACTCACTGCCTGAAGACAAATAATGTATACGAAATGCTTCAGTCTGGTTTTAGACCCCATCATAGCACCGAGACTGCACTTGTGAAAGTGGTAAATTACCTTTTAATGGCATCAGACCAAGGCTCTGCATATGTCCTCGTGCTCCTAGACCTTAGTGCTGCTTTTGACACCATTGATCACCATATTATTTTGGAGAGATTAGAAACCCTAATTGGTCTACACAGACAAGTTCTTGCCTGGTTTAGATCTTATCTGTCGGAAAAATATCAGTTTGTCTCTGTGGATGGTTTGTCCTCTGACAACTAAATAGTATGTGTCGGCGTTCCTCAAGGTTCCGTTTTAGGACCACTATTGTTTTCACTATATATTCTACCTCTTGGTGATGTCATTCGGAAACACAATGTCAACTTTTACTGCTATGCGGCCGACACACAGCTGCAAATTTCGATGAAACATGGTGAAGCCCCAAAATTGCCTACCCTTGAAGCCTGTGTTTCAGACATAAGGAAGTGGATGGAGGCAAATGTTTTACTTTTAAACTCGGACAAAACAGAGATGCTAGTTCTAGATCTCAAGAAACAAAGAGATCTGCTGTTGGATCTGACAATTAATCTTGATGGTTGTGCAGTCGTCTCAAATAAAACTGTGAAGGACCTCGGTGTTACAGTTGAAATAGGAAGTTTACATTTAAACTCAGTTTTTCACAATTCCTGACATTTAATCCAAGTAAATATTCCCTGTCTTAGGTCAGTTAGGATCACGACTTTATTTTAAGAATGTGAAATGTCAGAATAATAGTAGAGAGAATTATTTATTTCAGCTTTTATTTCTTTCATCACATTCCCAGTGGGTCAGAAGTTCACATACACTCAATTAGCATTTGGTAGCATTGCCTTTAAATTGTTTAACTTGGGTCAAACATTTCGTGTAGCCTTCCACAAGCTTCCCACAATAAGTTGGGTGAATTTTGGCCCATTCCTCCTGACAGAGCTGGTGTAACTGAGTCAGGTTTGTAGGCCTCCTTGCTCGCACACACTTTTTCAGTTCTGCCCACACATTTTCTATAGGATTGAGGTCAGGGCTTTGTGATGGCCACTCCAAAACCTTGACGTTGTTGTCCTTAAGCCATTTTGCCACAACTTTGGGAGGATGCTTGGAGTCATTGTCCATTTGGAAGACCCATTTGCGACCAAGGTTTAACTTCCTGACTGATGTCTTGAGATTGCTTCAATATATCCACATAATTTTCCTCCCTCATGATGCCATCTATTTTGTGAAGTGCACCAGTCCCTCCTGCAGCAAAGCACCCCCACAGCATGATGCTGCCACCCCCGTGCTTCACGGTTGGGATGGTGTTCTTCGGCTTGCAAGCCGTCCCCTTTTTCCTCCAAACATAATGGTGGTCATTATGGCCAAACAGTTCTATTTTTGTTTCATCAGACCAGAGGACATTTCTCCAAAAAGTACGATCTTTGTCCCCATGTGCAGTTGCAAACCGTAATCAGGCTTTTTTATGGCGGTTTTGGAGCAGTGGCTTCTTCCTTGCTGAGCGGCCTTTCAGGTTATGTCGATATAGGACTCGTTTTACTGTAGATATAGATACTTTTGTATCTGTTTCAACCAGCATCTTCACAAGGTCCTTTGCTGTTGTTCTGGGATTGATTTGCACTTTTCGCACCAAAGTACGTTCATCTCTAGGAGACAGAACGCGTCTCCTTCCTGAGCGGTATGACGGCTGCGTGGTCCCATGGTGTTTATATTTGCATACTATTGTTTGTACAGATGAACGTGGTCCCTTCAGGCATTTGGAAATTGCTCCCTGGAATTTTCCAAGCTGTTTAAAGGCACAGTCAACTTAGTGTATGTAAACTTCTGACCCACTGGAATTGTGATACAGTGAATTATAAGTGAAATAATCTGTCTGTAAACAATTGTTGGGAAAATTACTTGTGTCATGCACAAAGTAGATGTCCTAACCGACTTGCCAAAACTATAGTTTGCTAACAAGACATTTGTGGAGTGGTTGAAAAATGAGTTTTAATGACTCCAACCTAAGTGTATGTAAACTTCCGACTTCAACTGTACTCTGGACCCTGATCTCTCTTTTGACAAACATATCAAGAATATTTCGAGGAGAGCTTTTTTCCATCTTCGTAACATTGCAAAAATCAGAAACATTTTGTCCAAAAATGATGCAGAAAAACTAATCCATGCTTTTGTCACTTCTAGATTAGACTACAGCAATGCTCTACTCTCCGACTACCTGGATAAAGCACTAAATAAACTTCAGTTAGTGCTAAACACAGCTGCTAGAATCCTGACTAAAACCCCAACATTTGATCATATTACTCCCGTGCCAGCCTTTGGCTTCCTGTTAAGGCTAGGGCTGATTTCAAGGTTTTACTGCTAACCTACAAAGCATTACATGGGCTTGCTCCTACCTATCTCTCCGATTTGGTCCTGCCGTACATTTTATTTATTTAACTAGGCAAGTCAGCTAAGAACAAATTCTTATTTACAATGACGGCCTACACTGGCCAAACCCGGACGACGCTGGGCCAATTGTGTGTCACCCTATGGGACTCCCAATCACGGCCGGTTGTGATACAGCCTGGAATCGAACAAGGGGGTCTGTAGTGACGCCTCAAGCACTGAGATGCAGTGCCTTAGACCGCTGCGCCACTCGGGAGCCCATACCTACACATACGCTACAGACACAAGACGCAGGCCTCCTTATTGTCCCTAGAATTTCTAAGCTAACAGCTGGAGGCAGGTCTTTCTCCTACAGAGCTCAATTATTATGGAATGGTCTGCCTATCCATGTGAGAGACGCAGACACGGTCTCAACCTTTAAGTCTTTACTGAAGACTCATCTCTTCAGTAGGTCCTATGATTGAGTGTAGTCTGCCCCAGGGGTGCGAAGGTGAACGGCAAGGTACTGTAGCGATGAACTGCCCTTGCTGTCTCTGCCTGGCCGGCTCCTCTCTCTCCACTGGGATTCTCTGCCTCTGACCCTATTACGAGGACTGAGTCACTGGCTTACTAGTTCTCTTCCATGTCGTCCCTAGGAGGGGTACGTCACTTGAGTGGGTTGAGTCACAGACATGATCTTCCTGTCTGGTTTTGCGCCCCCTCGGGCTCGTGCGGTGGAGGAGATCTTCGTGGGCTGCACTCAGCTTTGTCTCAGGGTAGTAAGTTGGTGGTCTGTTGATATCCCTCTAGTGGTGTGGGGGCTGTGCTTTGGCAAAGTGGGTGGGGTTATATACTGCCTGGTTGGCCCTGTCCGGGGGTATCGTCGGACGGGGCCACAGTGTCGCCCGACCCACCCCTGTCAGTCTCCAGTATCTATGCTGCAATAGTCCTCCAGGAGGACCTGAGCCCTAGGATCATGCCTCAGGACTATCTGGCCTGATGACTCCTGGCTGTGTCCAGTCCACCTGGTCGTGCTGCTGCTCCAGTTTCAACTGTTCTGCCTGCGGCTAGGGAACCCTGACCTGTCCGGGACCTGCTGTTTTCGACTCTCTCTCTCTCTCTACCACACCTGCTGTCTCGACCTCTGAATGCTCGGCTATAAAAAGCCAACTGACATTTACTCCTGAGGTTCTGACCTGTTGCACCCTCTACAACCACTGTGATTATTATTTGACCCTGCTGGTCATCTATGAATGTTTGAACATCTTGAAGAACAATCTGGCCTTAAATGGCCATGTACTCTTATAATCTCTAACCGGCACAGCCAGAAGAGGCCACCCCTCAAGAGCCACCCTGGTTCCTCTCTAGGTTTTTTCCTAGGTTCCTGCCTTTCTAGGGAGTTTTTCATAGCCACCGTGCTTCTACATCTGCATTGCTTGCTGTTTGGGGTTTTAGGCTGGGTTTCTGTATAGCTCTTTGTGACATCTGCTGATGTAAAAATGGCTTTATAAATACATTTGATTGATTGATTGATTGATTAGGGCCCTGTATTTGTGCCACACCTAACCGACACACCCTGGGTAGCCTACACATCGCATGGCAAGGGAAGCTTGGCCCTTTCTTAATGATGAATATATTATAATCTATATGATAACTGTTCTCCTCTCTCTGATGCCCACTGCTACCGGTTTGGCAGTCGCCATACCCTAACTCAATACCAACAATTTAAAATAGGCTACTAAAATCCTTCCAATCTCGATTAAAAGGCAAATGCAGTTTAGCTGTATTATCGGCTGATTTTAAGACCATGCAGACGGCTGGAAACAGGAACGGAAGGCTGTTTGTATGGCTGTCTGGCTTTATGGAGAGGGCATTGATGCAGCTGCAGGGAACAGCGTAACTTGTTCTCAAAACAGCGCGAAGGTAAAGATGGCTGTTGTAGATGAATTTAGCTAGGTAACTGCTGTTTGACTTGACATGAAACTAAACTAGAGATATAATCCCGGTGCTGAGCTAGTGCGTAGCAGTTAATGCTAGTATGACATGTGTTTCTAGAATGTTATACAACGGATGGGTCTAATCCTGGATGTTACCACTGGGTAAGGCTATGACGTTGACATGCCTATTTACTGTTCCATCTCACTGCGCTCAGATCTCATCAGCCCAACCAGGCAATTTATAAACTTATTCTCCATCACTCTCCTTCTTGGTAAAATAGCCCTTACACAGCCTGGAGGTGTGTTGGGTCATTGTCCTGTTGAAAAACAAATGATTGTCCCACTAAGCCCAAACCAGATGGGATGGCGTATTGCTGCAGAGTGCTGTGGTAGCCATGCTGGTTAAGTGTGTCTTGATCTCTAAATAAATCACAGACAGTGTCACCAGCAAAGCACCCCCACACCATAACACCTCCTCCTCCATGCTTAACGGTGGGAACTACACATGCGGAGATCGTCTGTTCACCCACATCGCGTCTCAGAAAGACACGGCGGTTGGAATCAAAAATCTCAAATTTGGACCCCAGACCAAAGGACACATTTCCACCGGTCTAATGTCCATTGCTCTTGTTTCTTGGCCCAAGCAAGTCTCTTCTTAATATTGGTGTCCTTTAGTAGTGGTTTATTTGCAGCAATTCGACCATGAAGGCCTGATTCACACAGTCCCCTTTGAACAGTTGATGTTGAGCAATTTCTGAGGCTGGTAAGTCTAATGAACTTATCCTCCGCAGCAGAGGTAACTCTGGGTCTTCCATTCCTGTGTCGGTCCTCATGAGAGCCAGTTTCATCATAGCGCTTGATGGTTTTTGCGACTGCACTTGAAGAAACTTTCAAAGTTCTTGACATTTTCCATATTGACTGACCTTCATGTCTTAAAGTAATGATGGGCTGTCGTTTCTCTTTGCTTATTTGAGCTGTTCTTGCCACAATGTGGACTTGGTCTTTTACCAAATAGAGCTATCTTCTGTATACCCCCCCTACCTAGTCACAACACAACTGATTGGCTCAAACGCATTAAGAAGGAAAGAAATTCCACAAATTAACTTTTAAGGCACACCTGTTAATTGAAATGCATTCTAGGTGACTACCTCATGAAGCTGGTTGAGAGAATGCCAAGAGTGTGCAAAGCTGTCATCAAGGCAAAGAGTGGCTATTTGAAGAATCTCAAATATAACATATATTTTGATTTGTTTAACACTTTTTTGGTTACTTCATGATTCCATATATGTTATTTCATCGTTTTGATGCCTTCACTATTATTCTACAATGTAATAAATAGTAAAAATAAAGAAAAACTCTTGAATGAGCAGGTGTGTCCAAACTTTTGACTGGTAGTGTACATTTAAAATAAAAAATAAAATAAGAGTTCAGATTACTGTATGGTACAATATACAAACGTTTTTGAGAAAGATAATTTGAAAGATACATTTACTCAATAAAATTGTATTTATTGATATATGAAAATGCAATAAATTGAAGATTATTTGTTGATTTAAAAATGTAAAGTTGTCATTAGATTTGGGGTTGGATCGCAAGAAATTCTGGTGGAAAAAATGGGGTCCCCACTGCAAAAGTTTGAATACCACTTGTTACGAACCCCGTTGCTTTAAACGTCTAGGGTGGATGGACAAGAGACCCGTAACATAATTCATGCAAACTAGAATCGTGACATGGAACAGTGAGAACAAAAACTACACAACAACCATAAACTACCGTCAAACATAAAATGATTAGGAAAGGTTTGGGAAAAAGGGCTGAGCAGGACCAAAGAAAGGAAACAATAGTGTAAAAAAAAAAAACTAAACTGATCTTGCCTGCCTCAAGAACCGCTAAGCTACTGCTAATCATACAAAAATTACAGTGGGTGGTCCGCTCAGGTCTAACTAGTGTTTTTAGACAGTTTTCTTCCTACGGGTAATGTATGCCCAAGGGCAACTTGCTTAAATTCCCCTTTTCCCAGAAACACACAACAAAGTTACCAAACAGAGTAACCAGCAAATGAGTGCGTACACAAAACACAGGACACCACAGTTTCCATACTCACATACGGAAAATAGTCTCTCTCTACAAACACAACTGACCGGCTTTTAAACAATGGGATGTGTGATTGAAAAACCAGAAACAGGTGGTGCAATGCAGAGGAATGTCCACTGATTGGTCCACCTCAGCAATCAGCAGACACCCCAACGACCACCAATCAGGAACATACAGGACACCTGTGATTAGGGCAGAAGGAGAGGAAAAACACAAAAAGACACAGGATACCTGTATCCGTAACACCACTGATCTAGACGTTATCTCCCCTTTCTTTTAGACTAGCATTTGGTTTTCAAAAGTGGAGATTTGTGTAAACCTTGCTGCCTGTCTCTCCGACATTTGCAACATTGTTTCAATATTGATGGTAGGGTTAGTGGAAAATAATATAGAATATATATATATATATATATATATATATATACAGCTCTGGAAAAAATTAAGAGACCACTGCAAATTTTTCTTAAATCAGCATCTCTACATATATGACAGCCATTCCATTCCAGTGTCTGTTGAATTCCAACACAGGCACATCTCATTCTACTGAATGAGGTACTGATTAGGTGATCACCTGAACCAAATCTTATTTAACGAGGAAAAGTATAAAAACCACTGCTGTGGTCATCACTATCCTCTTGCAATAGGACCAGCTGGATGGCAAAATCAGTGCTAATAGTACCTCAAAATTAATATTAATAAAAAAATAACTATTGACCATGCCAAAAGAGTTGAAAAGGAAAGTGTTTTGAGTGAGGAAAAGAAGGGTTCAATTCTGGCTTTACTGGTAGAGGGATACAGTGAACGTCAGGTTGCTTCCATCCTTAAAATTTAAAAGACGGCGGTTCATAAGAACAAGGTCAAGCAGCAGACATTGGGGACAACAAAGCTACAGACCGGCAGAGGGGGCGAAAACGACTCTCTACTGACCGGGATGACCGCCAACTCATTCGAATGTCACTCAACAACCATAGGATGACATCAAGTGACCTACAAAAAGAATGGCAAACGGCAGCTGGGGTGAAGTGCACGGCGAAGACAGTTCGAAACAGGCTCCTAGGGGCAGGGCTGAAGTCATGCAAAGCTAGAAAAAAGACCTTCATCAATGAGAAGCAAAGAAGAGCCAGGCTGAGGTTTGCAAAAGACCATAAGGATTTGACCATATAGGACTGGAGTAAGGTCTTCTCTGATGAGTCCAATTTTCAGCTTTGCCCAACACCTGGTCATCTAATGGTTAGACAGAGACCTGGAGAGGCCTACAAGCCACAGTGTCTCTCACCCACTGTGAAATTTGGTGGAGGATCGGTGATGATCTGGGGGTGCTTCAGCAAGGCTGGAATCGGGCAGATTTTTCTTTGTGAAGGACGCATGAATCAAGTCACGTACAAGGTTGTCCTGGAAGAAAACTTGCTTCCTTTTGCTCTGACATTGTTCCCCAACTCTGAGGATTGTTTTTTCCAGTAGGACAATGCGCCATGCCACACAGCCAGGTCAATCAAGATGTGGATGGAGGACCACCAGATCAAGACCCTGTCATGGCCAGCCCAATCTCCAGACCTGAACCCCATTGAAAACTTCTGGAATGTGATCAAGAGGAAGATGGATGGTCACAAGCCATCAAACAAAGCCGAGTTACTTGAATATTTGCGCCAGGAGTGGCATAAAGTCACCCAACATCAATGTGATAGACTGGTGGAGAGCATGCCAAGACGCATGAAAGCTGTGATTGAAAATCAGGGTTATTCCACCAAATATTGATTTCTGAACTCTCCCTAAGTTAAAACATTAGTATTGTGTTGTTTAAAAATGAACATGAACTTATTTTCTTTGCATTATTCGAGGTCTGACAACACTGCATCTTTTTTGTTATTTTGACCAGTTGTCATTATCTGCAAATAAATGCTCTAAATGACAATTGTTTTGGGGGGAATTTGGGAGAAATGTTGTCAGTAGCTTATAGGATGAAACAAAAATGTAAATTTCACCCAAACACATACCTATAAATAGTAAAACCAGATAAACTTATATTTTTGCAGTGGTCTCTTAATTTTTTCCAGAGCTGTATATATTGAAATTCGATCTCTAGCTGTCCTGTGTTGGGAGTCGGGACGAGACAGCCAGTCGAAATCATGAAATCTGCATTATTTTAATGAAAATAAACAAAGAAACGAAAACTAAATACACCTAGTTTGCTGTCTTTCCAGCTTCAGTTTGAAGTGACTGTGTTAGCTGTGTAGTTGGCTAGCTCCTCTGAACAGTGTCCTGGCGAGAGAGCAAATGTTCTATGCCAGGCGAAATTGCACATCATTAGCTCATTGTTATGGATGTATCCAAATACATTTCACTAGATAACAGCTTAAACAAACGCAAATGCAGCTACTTTTCTGTTATTCTGGCTACACTGTTTGACATGACTGTGTTAGCCCAAGCAAGGGGATAAGAACGTTGCCAGCCTGCATGTCAATGGAACATTTACAACGAACGACTGGGTCGCATCCATAGAGGTAAAATAAAAATAATTCACGACTGGGTCGCGTTTCTGGCAACCTAACCGATAGAATGAACGACCAGCCGGCTTGGGGAGCAACCCTAGATTTGTGTCGGGACTATATCTCGTGAAAGGATGAAATGGTATGAATATAGTCATCAAAATCACGTTTTTAATGAAAATGTCAATCATTATTTGAATTTGTTGGTAACCCGTTGTATAAATGATAATGCCCTCAAAGCCGATGTTTGGATATATATTGACTAGGTTTGTCGACCCTCGACAAATATATCCTCCAACACCAGGATCTAAGGCATTATCACTTAATTAAGTCCCCTATTGACTGAGGTGAATGAAGCTACATCACCAAGGTGATAATGGCTTGAGTACATTTTGCTTGTTTTTGCTGTTCTCCAAATTGCATTTTGAAGTTTAAAATAGTGTAGAAATGCAGTAAATTAGCTCAATTTTATAAAAATGTAAACAATACAATTTGAAGGGGCACCATGTGGTTTGTGCTGGTAGACTTTCTACCCAGCTGGAAAAACTGGTTGAAATGACATTATGTTGAAATGTAATATAAAATGTAATGTAAATGTAAATGACATCAGTTTACAACCTGGTTGCAATATGACGTTACAGTATTTCAACCAGTTTTGCCAGCTGGGTAGTGTTAGTGCTGGTGGTGTATCTAGTCTGCAGAGGCAAAAATGGAGTGGTTAAGGATACATAGTATCTGCGTCCCAAATGGCAGCCAAATGGCCCATAGGGCTCTGGTCTGGTAGTGAATAGGGTGCCACTTGGGACTCAACGATTGTGACTTGTATGGTGTGCTGAGGTGAAGGGACCGCTGCTAGCTAGCAGCTGTAATAATAGACGGAGCTCAGCTGGACTAGCAGACTAAAGGGAACGCTTCAGGAGGAGAAAGGACAAGGCAGAAAGAGCGGGGAAGGAAATGTACTTCACTTTATTGATTTTGTCTTACGTTCTTAAATGAGGGGCACTTTAGGCCAAAGGTTCAGTCCTGAGTCTCTATGCCTGGTCTGTGATGCTCTAGGTAGTGTATGTAGTCTCCATGCCTGGGCTGGCATGGAGTATAACTACTTTGGATACTTCCTGTTGAGAACTAGAATAGTAGAATACACAATGTTCAAGTTCGAAATTTGGTTGCGCATCAGAAGTTTTTATCATGTTTTGTCAGTCACTGACAATCACTCAATAAACCAAGTAGCTAACCATTTTTTGATTGCTAAATTAGTCTAGCCAGTTATCTAAACTTGTAGTAATCATGGATGAATACTGAACGGACACGCAAGGCATGTGCCCAGGGGCCTTGACCTCCAGGGGGGCCCCATTGATTTTGTTAGTCACTCTCACTCAGATATCATGGCATAAGTCATGGCAAAATGTGTAGAATTGCAGGAAACTAGCTTTAAAACTGCAAAAATGTCTCTCTGCCCCTTTGCAAAACGAGTAGAATTGCATAGAATTTGTCATAGAATTGCAAAAAATGATCTCCGCCCTATGGCAAAATGTGTAGAACTGCAGAGAACTTGCATTAAAACTGCAAAAATGTCTCTCTGCCCCATGGCAAAATGAGTAAAATTGCATGTCATTTTAAAAATAAATTACATTTTGTAATTTACGCCCCATGGCAAAATGTGTAGAACTGCAGAGAACTTGCATTAAAACTGCAAAAATGTCTCTCTGCCCCATGGCAAAATGAGTAAAATTGCATGTCATTTTAAAAATAAATTACATTTTGTAATTTACGCCCCATGGCAAAATGTGTAGAACTGCAAAAATCTTGTTTGAAAATGTAAACATTTTCTCTACTCCCCATGGCAAAATGTGTAGAATTGCAGCAATTTATCTTTAAAACATTCACTCTGCCGTCAAAATGGGGGCCACTAACATTTTTGGCCTGCTTGGTGGGGGAGTCCACAACCAACTCTCGCTTTGGGTCCCCAAAAGGCTAGAGCCGGCCCTGATCATCCTGACCTCTCTGTACTGTAGCTTATATTGGAGATGCAGGATGCATCCCAAATGGCACCCTATTCCCTACACAGTGCACTACTTTTGACCAGAGCCCTATGGGCCCTGTTTAAAAGTAGTGCACTGAATAGAGAATAGGGCGCCATTTGGGACGGAGCGGCAGTAGATGCTATAGCAGCATAGTCATCACATGTCACAGTCACTTCATTACAAATTACTCTTCAGGCAAATATTGATTAACTTAACAGTGTCACCTTGATTTAAGACATGGTCCATAATCAATGAAGACCTGTCTGTTAGAACCTTAGCGTTTTGTCAATTTTAGATTTTGAGTAGATAAGCAAGTGTTTGCCATTAGAGTATTGGCCTATGTCTGTTTAGCTAATCCCAGAAGTCCTCTAGTGCCTGGGTACATGTTATGGATTCTGTTTCTGGATTTATTGAGTATATTATTGTCCATAGGGAATGTGGATATTGGAGATTTGACTGGAACTTAATGCAATCCAGAGTGTCACTCAATGGAGTGGTGGCCAGTGGCCATAGACTTGATAGTGACACTGGAGTTATCTCAACAGGAAATTCTTTTTAATTTGTTAATTGGAAACGTAATTGGTTAATTGGCCCTTGCCCTTCCAAATGAAGTGGACCAAGACCAGTTTTATGAGATACACGTTTTTGTGTTTGTCTCCAAGGAGAGGTTTGAACTTGATCAGGTTGTATCTATCTACAATGACTATTGTATTGTGATCTTGTCTGGATCTTGTTTTTGAATGTCTTTGTTATCCCTGTCATTTTCCTTTGTCAAACTTGTGTCTAGACCTGTTTAGTCCTGGGAGAGAATAGACTAGAGACTATTACCTTACTGGCTTTACACTCCTCCATCCCTATCCCTCCACCCCATCCCTCCATCCCCATCCCTCCACCCCATCCCTCCATCCCCATCCCTCCATCTCCATCCCCCCATCCCTCCATCCCCATCCCTCCATCCCCATCCCCCCATCCCCCCATCCCTCCATCCCCATCCCTCCACCCCATCCCTCCATCCCCATCCCTCCACCCCATCCCTCCATCCCCATCCCCCCATCCCCATCCCTCCATCCCCATCCCTCCATCCCCATCCCTCCATCCCCATCCCTCCATCCCCATCCCTCCACCCCATCCCTCCACCCCCATTTCCCCATCCCTCCATCCCCATCCCTCCATCCCCATCCCCCATCCCCATCCCCATCCCTCCATCCCATCCCTCCATCCCCATCCCTCTATCCCAATGCTTCTGTCCTGCAAATCATCTCCTAGGATGATCTTTTCTATCACCTTTGTAAGCTTCCTCATCTCTTGTCTCTCTTGTTTCATTACAAAAAAATCCCAAAGAAAGCTGCGTGTGGGATCAATCAGTCGCAGCTAGACTACAGGCTCCTCTCTGTGGTTCTCTTGTTCTTTATTAAAGTGTAACCAAACATCGGGTTTAAGTGGAAAATAAATATCCAGATCTAATAAGCTCCTCAGCCGGATTGTGTAAATGCTAATTTTCAAGCTGGTTCCTATCTGCCCCTGCCGAGGGAGGGGGAGAACATCACCCTCCACCGCTCTTCTCCTCTCTGCTCCCCTCCTCTCTGCCTAGCGACTGTAAATCAGGGGAAGTAACGGTGGGATAATGACCAGTTTGTGGACTCAAGCAGATTGAATGATAACAAACGCTGTGTGTCACAAGCAGCTTTTCATTTAGCATGCTATCAGGGTGGAAGGTGTGTGAAGCCTGGACAGTACGGCAAACAGCTTGGCTCGCCTCATTAAAAGGGTTGTCGAATGCCTTGTACATTTCCAGGAGCATGGGGTGGAAATTCACAAGCAAACTTCCATGATAGGAGGGGAAAACAGAGGTTTATATCCCCCACTTCCGCCCCACCCGTAGGGGCCTCATCCTGCCTCCACTCTCCTTTAAGAAGGGAGGCTGAAGATCTGAGCGGGCCAGATTGATTGCAGCTCTGTGTTTTCTAATGTAAGAGAGAGAAAGAGTGAGAGAAAAGGAAGAGAGAAGAAAAACACCACCTAGACATACACTAAATAATAGACATATAAATTGCTTGGTTTTCGTGTTTGCGGCGATGCCAATTTAGCTGCTAATTGGTGACAGAAGCTGTCAAACGGGTGGCAGGTAGTGATGCTGGTGGCTTCTGTCACGATTAGGTGAGAGGAGAGGAGGGAGAAGAAAAAAAATACTTTTTTCTAGTGAAGGCAGGCAAGAAAGATATGACGACAGTCCCCCCTCCTTCACCTTGTCAGATATTTACCCAAAACACATTAAAAAGACAAAGAAGAGCGAGCAAAAGAAACAATAAGCTTGGCATTATGGACCCCGTGTCTCTCTTTCCTCTCCTGATCTCACTTCCCTTCTTTCTTTTTTCTCCTCTCCTCTGTCTGCTGTCTCGCAGATTGATCAACATGTTTGTTTGTAGAATTTGCTTGCGGGATAGAACGGAACACAACAAGCATACAGACATGCATACACATAGACACGGATGCACAGAGACATGCATACACACAAACACGGTGTAAACACATACATACACAAACACATGCACCAGCGGACACAGACGTGTACACACAGACACGCAGAGGGAGAAAGTAGGATAGACAGATAAAGGCTGACTGACTGATCTCTTGGAGCCGTCTCCCCCTCACCCTGCCTTGACTCTCCTCTCATCTCTCTGGAGCATTAGAATGAACAGTAATTAGGCTTTGATACTCAGGCAAATGAACAGTAATTATCCTGCTACTGCTACTGCTACTGCTACTGCTACTGCTACTGCTACTGCTACTCTTTCTCTCTCTCTCTCTCTCTCTCTCTCTCTCTCTCTCTCTCTCTCTCTCTCTCTCTCTCTCTCTCTCTCTCTCTCTCTCTCTCTCTCTCTCTCTCTCTCTCTCTCTCTCTCTCTCTCTCTCTCTCTCTCTCTCTCTCTCTCTCCCTGCTTCTGATGGAGGAGGGGAGAGACAGAGACGGGTCTCCCCAGCCTGGCGGACCCTCAGAGGGGATTTTCTGGTTATTAGATCCCCGCCAGATCATGGGCCAATTATAAAGAAAACTGTCAGTCAAGGCAAAGTGGCTATGTGATTAGCAGAAAATGACAAAATCAGGTGAGGAGTGTGAATCTTTCCGGGGGCAGCTTTGATTTGCTAATAAGAGAGGAGAGAGGGATGAGAGAGAGGTAGGAGGACCAGGGCAGGGTCCCCAGCTGTAGCTCTGCTTTGCTCTCTTCATTTTCGCTGTGACCTTAGCGCTGCGGCTCTAATCTGCACGGTGGAGGGAGACAGAGGGGATGGCTCTCATGGGGGTTCCGAGGCCCAGTGCTCTGAGAGTTATCACATGGGGGTCAGCCAGAGCCGCCCAAAAAACAGACCCAACACCCCCCTGCTCTGCTCACTGCTCAAAGCCGGCCAGAGGGAGGTAGTGAGTAATCAAATGGCACCCTATTTAGTACACTACTTTTGACCAGAGCCCATAGGCGTCTGGTCAAAAGTAGGCATCTGGTCATAAGTAATGCACTACATAGGGAATAGGGTGCCATTTGGGATGTTGACAGTGTTTCTTCTTCCCCGCCTCGCCCGGCGACGGAGGCCAAAGGCTGCTTAATTACCCTAATAGTTCTAAATACACTTCATTCTGTTCCTGCCCACAAACACTCACTTAAAAAAGGATACGGCACAAAGGGAGGGGGGAGTGGAGAGGTCAAAGAGGACAAGAGGAGGGAGGGAGAGTCACAGCATGTTTTAGAGAGAGAGCAGGAGAGCGGTCTTGGCAGAGGTAGAGGAGACAGGCAGTCAAGCAGGCAGGCTCTCACCGGTCCCTAATTTCTAAAAGCACAACCATGACAGTGTATCCTAATTTAGTGGTTGGCATGGCTGGGGCTGACATTGAGGGGCGTGGCAGGGCCTTGTTTCAGCTGTGGCTCCAGCAGGCTCCATGGCTCTGTCCCAAATGATGCCCTATTCCCTAGTGCACTACTTTTGACCAGAACCCTATGGGCCCTGGTCAAAAGTAGTGCACTAAATAGGGAATAGGGTGCCATTTGGGACAAATTCCAGGCTGGGGAGAGGAGAGGCCAGGGTAGCTCTGAGTTGCTCTGAGGGGAGACAGGCAGTCAGCAGCCCAGCCGCAGAGCAGCGGCGGTGGGGTCTATAATGAAGCGGCTCGGTGTGGGACAGCAGGCTAGGCGGCACGGCTGACAGCTCTGGCAGGTGACGCATGTGGCCCATGCTAATTCCTCTGCAAACCAGTGATGGATCCTGAAATCTTGACCACTCATCCCATTAGCCCCTGTCTGTGCCAGGAAAATCAAGATATTCAAGAATTGGGGCAGGACTGGGAGTATGGGGGTGGAGGGACGGGGGACGAGGAGAGCCAGTCAAAGAGCCTCTTCACGCCAAACTATGGCTGTGTCTCAAATGGCACCCTATTCCCTACATAGGGCCATGGAGCCCTGTTCAAAAGTGGTGCACTATATAGGGAATAGGGTGCCATTTTGGACGCATACCCTGACTGAAGTCTCCGTTCGTCTATATTTTCCTCGGCTAGCAGCAGTAAAGTTATTGATGAGTTAACGTCTGGGGTTAGGGTTAGGAGGTGATGGATACTGTGCATCACCACGGGTCGACCAACAGAGATAACAAGCCACATGGTGAATCCCCTGGCCCTACCAAACCTCCTGTATAAAAATAGAATATGATATGACATGCTATGCAGTAAATCCCTTTGAATAGGTTACAGTATAGCTAGCTTAACCTCATATACTGTATATGCGTTCAATCGATTACATTCTTTATTTTTTTAACGCTTCTGAGTGTCATCTTATGTCACATTTGGCCAACCATATACAGTGAGGGAAAAAAGTATTTGATCCCCTGCTGATTTTGTACGTTTGCCCACTGACAAAGAAATGATTAGTCTATAATTTTAATGGTAGGTTTATATGAACAGTGAGAGACAGAATAACAACAACAAAAAATGTTATAAATTGATTTGCATTTTAATGAGGGATATAAGTATTTGACCCCCTCTCAATCAGAAAGACTTCTGGCTCCCAGGTGTCTTTTATACAGGTAACGAGCTGAGATTAGGAGCACATTCTTAAAGGGATTGCTCCTAATCTCAGCTTGTTACCTGTATAAAAGACACCTGTCCACAGAAGCAATCAATCAATCAGATTCCAAACTCTCCACCATGGCCAAGACCAAAGAGCTCTCCAAGGATGTCAGCGACAAGATTGTAGACCTACACAAGGCTGGAATGGGCTACAAGACCATCGCCAAGCAGCTTGGTGAGAAGGTGACAACAGTTGGTGCGATTATTCGCAAATGGAAGAAACAAAATAACTGTCAATCTCCCTCGGCCTGGGGCTCCATGCAAGATCTCACCTCGTGGAGTTGCAATGATCATGAGAATGGTGAGGAATCAGCCCATAACTACACGGGAGGATCTTGTCAATGATCTCAAGGCAGCTGGGACCATAGTCACCAAGAAAACATTTGGTAACATACTACGCCGTGAAGGACTGAAATCCTGCAGCGCCCGCAAGGTCCCCCTGCTCAAGAAAGCACATATACAGGCCCGTTTGAAGTTTGCCAATGAACATCTGAACGATTCAGAGGAGACCAAAATTTAGCTCTTTGGCATCAACTCAACTCGCCGTGTTTGGAGGATGAGGAATGCTGCCTATGACCCCAAGAACACCATCTCCACCGTCAAACATGGAGGTGTAAACATTATGCTTTGGGGGTGTTTTTCTGCTAAGGGGACAGGACAACTTCACCGCATCAAAGGGACGATGGACGATGGGTGAGAACCTCCTTCCCTCAGCCAGGGCATTGAAAATGGGTCATGGATGGGTATTCCAGCATGGCAATGACCCAAAAACACACGGCCAAGGCAACAAAGGAGTGGCTCAAGAAGTAGCACATTAAGGTCCTGGAGTGGCCTAGCCAGTCTCCAGACCTTAATCCCATAGAAAATCTGTGGAGGGAGCTGAAGGTTCGAGTTGCCAAACGTCAGGCTCGAAACCTTAATGACTTGGAGAAGATCTGCAAAGAGGAGTGGGACAAAATCCCTCCTGAGATGTGTGCAAACCTGGTGGCCAACTACAAGAAACGTCTGACCTCTGTGATTGCCAACAAGGGTTTTGCCACCAAGTACTAAGTCATGTTTTGCAGAGGGGTCAAATACTTATTTCCCTCATTAAAATTCAAATCAATTTATAAAAATTTTGACATGCGTTTTTCTGGATTTTGTTGTTGTTATTCTGTCTCTCACTGTTCAAATAAACCTACCATTAAAATTATAGACTGATCATTTCTTTGTCAGTGGGCAAACATACAAAATCAGCAAGGGATCAAATACTTTTTTCCCTCACTGTAGCCTACTTTAGCTAGCTGTTGGATTGTTTCAATACTTTAACTTGTAAAAGAGATGAGTGAAGTGGACTTTTCTGCTGTAAATAGATTAGCTAGCTACTCAATGAATGGATTTTTCCTGGTCTCAGCTGTTCTGTGCTCTGCATCCCCACTGCTCCCCCTAGCTTTTGGATTTCATCACTCTGAATACACGAGTGGTTTCTCCTCTGCGGCTCGTTGAGGGCAAAAAAAAAGAGAAGAAAACTCCTCCGCTATCAAGAATCCAGGTGTGTTTACTATGTATCTTTTATCTTCTCGCGAGGGTCAGGCTAAATCTTTGACAAGTTTTTCTGCACGTTATAAATGACCTAGTCTTCGGACAAATAGGAAAACTAGTCACTAGGAGAAGACAAATAGGAAAACTAGTCACTAGGAGAAGCCGCAGTGAGCAGAGCTACAGCCGGGTGCTCTCCTGAATCTTCGTCGCTATATATTTCTCTCTCAGGGTTGACAAATAACAGCGCAGAAGTTTCCGGGGGAAACTGAGAGGTTACGGTGACAGACAAGGAGCACAATTATCACACCATGATGAAGGAGGGCTGGTGAGTAGCGCGGCGCTCCGTTAATTACGCTCCTTTCTCTACCGTCTCTAATGTGAGGAAAAACACGCAGTGACAAGTGTGTAAAAGAGCAAGCACTAAATTACTGTCAGGAAAAATAAACGGAGGATGACGCGGCCGGCGCGGTGATTTACAGGGGCAATTAGTCACTGCCCCACAGAGATGCTGAGGACAGCAGTGTAGCGAGGAGAGGGGAGGGATGGAGTGTGTCAGGTAGAGAGCGAGAGAGAGAGCGTGGCACTGCACCCTCCTCTGATCTACCCACAGAGTTAAAGAAACAAGGGAGAAAGTAAAAAGGGTGGTTTTCTGTGCTCTTGTATTGAATGACCTTTGCAGGGCAGTAGCTAGGCCCATCTCATCTCCCCCATCTCTTCCTGGTTTTGTATGAAAGTGGATAGAAGCTAAGTAGAAGTTCCACCACAGCTCCAAACCAGCATTTTCTGGGGTGGGGTTAGCAAATCAACGTCATGGTTTGTCTTTTGTGCTAAAGAGAAGGCCTACAAATTTCAATTGGCAGTAAATGTAATTTCGGGTGTTATGTAGTTGAACATGAATAACATGATATGGTATTGGACAGATTATCTATATCTATGTAATGTAACAACACATACTGGTATTGTCATTCATTATTTTAGTAACAGGCCTTTTACCAATACACAGAATGAATATTGAAGCCTTTTCTCTTTTCAGTGGAAGACTTCAGAACACTTGAATCGCTAAACGTTTAAAATGAGCACAGTCCTACAAGCTTTACACACATCAATGGACCATAATCATAGCTAAAAGTGACACCAGCAAGACACTTCAGGCTAAAGGCTTCTGGGTTTCTCAGAATGACACTTCATCTTGATTTATTTTTATTATATCTCCGAACAGGGGCTCAGAAACAGGGGTGTTACGCTTAAAGTCGTCACATGTCCATCACTTTTCATGCTCAACGTGAAACAAGGCTTTTATCACACATTAGAATACCTGCTGTACTTTTTAGTAAAGCCATTGGGAATATGCAGAGCAGGCGATGGAGCTCATTGATATGTAATGACTGAAGACAGATTGTCAAATCATTTTTGTTAATTTCACTCATTCCAGATCCATTGAACAAGCGTGGCGTGCCCACCTCTCCCAGAGAGAGGAGAATACACTCTGATGTGATATTGTTGAACAAATTTGAAACTGTCCTAATTATGAAATTGTCACATTGTGTGATATTGTACAGAGAAGTTATGAAGTGGAGCATTTGTCAAGGAAGGGAATATAAAAAATGTGTTGGAGAATGTTTTGCATTTACCAGTATCTGTACGTTTCCATCACAGTCAGATAGATGAGTGATTTAGAGCCCACTGGAATTACACTCTTGGCTGTGAACATTTAGATCTTTATCAGCCTGTACGCTCCAGATGATATAATATTTGATGAGTAGGACTATTAGGCGTAGGCAACAGATCTTGATGAGATGTCATTTTAAGCCATTGGAGCTACCTTCGTGGTGCTGAAAGGACAGCGCCAGGATCGCGCAATGATGTTAAAGACGTTGAACCAACATGTGGTGCTGAAGGATAGCTGAAGGGCCACTCTGCCATTCCGCCAGTTCAGGAACAAATAATAATAATTTCGATAAGAAACAAATAATAATATATGGTACCATAAAGACAGTCTATACTTTCTCCATTTAGGTTTCTTTTCCTTTTCATTTCTTATTATTACTACAAAAATATATTTTGATGAATGACAAAAACAATGGAAATCTGATCAAATGTAAGGAGTAAGCCATGTATTCTTCTGTTTAGTTGTGTATCTTCAGTCATTTACTGTGAACTTTTATGTTCTGTTTAGATGTTTTGCTGTCAGTAGGACAATGATAACTATAGAACCCTTGCATTTGAAAAGGTTGTAGTAATAATATACGGTAGCATAAAGAAAGTCTATACTCTCCATGTTTGTCTATTTTCCTTTTTATTGAGGTAAAGATCTGTTGTGAATAACAAAAACAATGCAAATGTGATCAAATGTAAGGAGTAAGCCATGTATTCTTCTGAAAGATGTTGTGAGTGATAGTCGAAGGGAGGGAGGTCCTTTCCTTTCTTGGCCAGCAGTTCCAGTAGGCCGGGCCGGGGCTACTGAATAGAGATCAGTGAGGTTGGGCCACATTACCATTTCCAGGTCAGTAGCCTTGAGCATGCTTGGTTACAGCTGTCTTGCCCATACATATTGGCAGAGGTGCCATAAGACAGGGCTGCAAGGAGCAGTAGCCGAAGTGGTGGAGGAGGCAGAATAGGTGGGAGGAACCATAAGTACATCTTCGTCCAGTACAGCTCAGTAGAGTGTTCACCACATGCACACACGCGCGCGCACGCACGCACATACACACTTCACTGCATCATTAACTTCTTCTACGGTGCTATAAGCATCAGGACATCAAGCTTCCCTCCTCACACTGTCATCTATGTCTACGTCCCAAATGGCACCCTATTCCCTATATAGTGCACTACTTTTGACCAGCGCCCGTAGGTTGCCATTTGGGATGCAGCCCATGTCTTTCCACTGATCTGGAACACAAAGAAACGAGGGATGAGGAGGAAGAGAGAAAGAATATAAACAGCTGGTGGAGTCGAGAGGTTTATGATGTAGAGGAACCCTGGTAATCAAATATAAAAACTATTTCGTAACGTATGCAGCTAACTGTGTTACCTTCAGCAGACAGACTGTGGCTGGTCAAGGGCATCTTTCTTTGTGGCTGATGCAGGTCAATACATCTTTGTCACACTCACATCTTAGTTTTTATCTTTAGCAGCACCCCAATCACCCCCCTCTCCTCTCCTCCTCCTCTCCTCTCCTCTCCTCTCCTCTCCTCTCCTCTCCTCTCCTCTCCTCTCCTCTCCTCTCCTCTCCTCTCCTCTCCTCTCCTCTCCCTCTCCTCTCCTCTCCTCTCCTCTCCTCTCCTCTCCTCTCCTCTCCTCTGCAACCACAGCCATTCCCAGATCCCTGCTTGTTGGGGAGATATTTTTCACAATAGACATTCTTTAAGTCAGTTCAGTGCAGAGCTGTCAACACACACTGACGTTTACAATCAATATTAGTAAAAATGAATATTTAAAAAACATAATTCATCCTCTCCCTATAAGCTGTGCTTTGTCAATATATCTCTGTGTTAGGTTGTGTATCTTCAGTCATTTACTGTGAACCTTTATGTTCTGTTTAGATTGCTTGCCCTCAGAAGTGCAATGCTAACTATAGAGCCCTGGCCTTTGAAAAGGTTGTAGTGCTCCTCATTACGACTGTAACATTTATTATACATATGTAAATGTATACTACCTGCATATACATGTACTATTACATGATCTTAAAATGTATGGGATGTAACATTGGACTTTTGTTGCTGAAGGGACTTGATGGTAGTGGCAATGATAATACATAAAAAGATCAGCACAGGGTACTTCACCTCTGGTATAGCCTAAACATTCTTCTTGCATGGGGATTGATGGCAGCTAAAAGTAAAATCTATGTATTTAGAGTCATTGTTTAATAACTAGGCCAGTGGCATGGTGTAAAATGTTACCATCAATTGTTCAGTTCCTTTCATTATAGGCCTTGTTTCAGAGTAAAATTGCTTGAATTGCTTTAATTTGAGTCAATATAAGAGCATTCCATGTTTTAAAGGAATAAAACACAGCTAAGACAACTGGCTGCATTGATGTTGACTGGCGTCCAGGGAAAAGTCTTTGTAGCTATTCCAATATCAACATGTTTTTCTGTGTATTTACATTTTTGTCAGTGTTTCAGTATTGCATCGTGATTGGTACTAAAAAGGAAGGGGGTGGTGTTGCAATGAATCTGTTCTAGGCACATTGTTTACATTTTACATAGTTAAAACAGAGTTTATATTTTCACTTTACATAGTTAAAACAGAGTTTATATTTTCACTTTACATAGTTAAAACAGAGTTTATATTTTTACTTTACAGAGTTAAAACAGGGTTTATATTTTCTCTTTACATAGTTAAAACAGAGTTTATATTTTCACTTTACATAGTTAAAACAGAGTTTATATTTTCACTTTACATAGTTAAAACAGTTTTTACATTTACATTTTACACAGTGAAAACAGTGTTGATGAAATTATGTGTTTAATATTTGGAGGCGAAGATTTGACTAAGTCAGTAATGATTCGATTAGTTAAAATATTCATTTATTGGCTTATTATTTATGGTTTAATTCCTTTCTTTATAGTATATTACATAAAACAGGCTATATTAAACCAAGTCAACTTACTGTACTAAGTTTGGTTATACAGTGGCTTGCGAAAGTATTCACCCCCCTTAGCATTTTTCATATTTTGTTGCCTTACAACCTGGAATAAAAAATGATTTTTGGGGGGTTTGTATCATTTGATTTACACAATATGCCTACCACTTTGAAGATGCAAAATATTTTTTGGGGTGAAGCAAACAACAAATAAGAAAAAAATAAATAATAATTTGAGCATGCGTAACGATTAAACAATAAATTGTAGAGCCACCTTTTGCAGCAATTACAGCTGCAAGTCTCTTAGAGTATGTCTCTATAAGCTTGGCACATCTAGCCACTGGGATTTTTGCCCATTCTTCAAGGCAAAACTGCTCCAGCTCCTTCAAGTTGGATGGGTTCCGCTGGTGTACAGCAATCTGTAAGTCATACCACAGATTCTCAATTGGATTGAGGTCTAGGCTTTGACTAGGCTATTCCAAGACATTTAAATGTTTCCCCTTAAACCACTCAAGTGTTGCTTTAGCAGTATGCTTAGGGTCATTGTCCTGCTGGAAGGTGAACCTCCATCCCAGTCTCAAATCTCTGGAAGACTGAAACAGGTTTCCCTCAAGAATTTCCCTGTATTTAGCACCATCCATCATTCCTTCAATTCTGACCAGTTTCCCAGTCCCTGCCGATGAAAAACATCCCCACAGCATGATGCTGCCACCACCATGCTTCACTGTGGGGATGGTGTTCTCGGGGTGATGAGAGGTGTTGGGTTTGCGCCAGACATAGAGTTTTCCTTGATGGCCAAAAGCTCAATTTTAGACTCATCTGACCAGAGTATCTTCTTCCATATGTTTGGGGAGTCTCCCACATGCATTTTGGCAAACACCAAACGTGTTTGCTTATTTCTTTCTTTAAGCAATGTCTTTTTTCTGGCCACTCTTCCGTAAAGCCCAGCTCTGTGGAGTGTACGGCTTAAAGTGGTCCTATGGACAGATACTCCAATCTCCGCTGTGGAGCTTTGCAGCTCCTTCAGGGTTATCTTTGGTCACTTAGTTGCCTCTCTGATTAATGCCCTCCTTGCCTGGTCCGTGAGTTTTGGTGGGTGGCCCTCTCTTGGAAGGTTTGTTGTGGTGCCATATTCTTTCAATTTTTTAATAATGGATTTAATGGTGCTCCGTTGGATGTTCAAAGTTTCTGATATTTTTTTATAACCCAACCCTGATCTGTACTTCTCCACAACTTTGTCCCTGACCTGTTTGGAGATCTTCTTGGTCTTCTAGTGGTGTTGCAGACTCTGGGGCCTTTCAGAACAGGTGTTTACATACTGAGATCATGTGACACTTAGATTGCACACAGGTGGACTTCATTTAACTAATTATGTGACTTCTGGAGGTAATTGGTTGCACCAGATCTTATTTAGGGGCTTCATAGCAAAGGTGGTGAATACATATGCACGCACATACTGAGATCATATGCACGCACATACTGAGATCATGTGACACTTAGATTGCACACAGGTGGACTTCATTTAACTAATTATGTGACTTCTGAAGGTAATTGGTTGCACCAGATCTTATTTAGGGGCTTCATAGCAAAGGTGGTGAATACATATGCACGCACCACTTTTTTCTGTTATTTATTTTTTATAATTTTTTGAAACAAGTAATTTTTTTAATTTCACTTCACCAATTTGGACTATTTTGTTTATGTCCATTACATGAAATCCAAATAAAAATCCATGCAACAAAATAGGAGAAACGCCAAGGGGGATGAATAATTTTGCAAGGCACTGTATGGGGGATTGGAAGTGATGCTGACAATTACATTGATGGAAGCTAAATAAAAAAAATATATATGCCATTTAGCAGAAGCTACAATCTATCTGCAAATTTAAAGCTGATCTACCCCATTATAAACATATATAATTAAATAAAAAAATACATAATAATAATAACAATATGTTCAAAGAAAATGTACAAATGTAATTTATGTGCCATAACATTCTATAAATAATAATCTAGTAATTAAATTCAAGAACCCTCAAAACTGTGCAGTGTATGCTATGAACATACTAATTTCCTACGTAGAAAATCAATCTGAGAGTATATATGCATGCAGGCACACATACACCCCCCCCCCCCTCCACACACACACACACACACACACACACACACACACACACACACACACACACACACACACACACACACACACACACACACACACACACACACACACACACACACACACACACACATACACACACACACACACACACACACACACACACACATTTCACACACATGCACATACTGTATATCATTGATATTTTTCACACAAGGACACGCTGAGCCTGAAGCCAGTGCTTAATTGCACGAGCTATCATTATACGGAAAATCAACAATTTTAAAAATACACCGAACACCTTTCATCTTCAGCCTCGTCTAATGGCACCAGTAAGAGCCGTCTGGAAGAGAGCTTGATGTAGTCAAACTATCTAAACAGAGCCAGCGGGTGCCACGCAATCAGCACCACTGACGCAGATACTTTTGGACACGTGGCCGAGTGCTGCAATGCTGTTTCACACCACCACCCGTCATCCATCCATCCCCATCTCTCCTCTTTTTTCCTCTCCTCTCTTTTCCTTTCTCTCTGCTACCTTCAATCCACCCCTCTCTTCTCTACTCCTCGTTCCTCTCCTTTCCTCCTCTCTCTTCTCCTCTAATGGTAGGGAATCAGATGTGGCCCATGTTGCCATCATGTTTGCCTGTTTTGAGCAAAATAAAAATGGAACACAAACATCATACAGACATCAATCAGAGAAAACATACTAATATCATCCACTGCTTGTTTGTTTGTGTATGTGTGTGTGTGTGTGTGTGTGTGTGTGTGTGTGTGTGTGTGTGTGTGTGTGTGTGTATGAGTGCCTGCTGGCCTGCCTGTGTGTTTATTTCCGTATTTCTTAGTTTTTCATCTCATTTGAGAATTGCTTGTTGTTCTAGCACCCTGTCTGTTAACCGTACCAACCCTGTCTCTTTGTAGCACTAAGAGGATGCACTTGTCTCCTCCTCCTCATCTGACGCAGCAGCAGAGACTCAGGCTGGCCACTGCCACATGGCCCTCAGGGAGGCAGCATAATGAGGATCTCCATGTCTGCATCCCATATGGCACCCTATTCCCTATATAGTGCACTACCTATGGGCCTTGGTCAAAACCAGTGCACTATAAAGGGAATAGGGTGCCATTTGGGACTCTTCCTCTGCCTCCATTCTGTCTCATTTCAATTGTAAATGCTGCTGCTGCTTCTGCTGAAACACCCTGCACTTTGGACTGGTGATGGCAGCATTATGGGCCACGCTCTCCTTCTGACAGTCCATCATGTCCACACCACGACATAGTCAGACACCAGGCTAGGCCCCACTTCACTGCTCACTACTGCTGTCTCCGACGGTCTACTTTACATCAATGTAGGCTACAGACGTTAGGCTTTTTCTGCAGCTGCGTAGGGGCTCCCTCTAGATTCTGTCATCATTATTTGATATCGTGTTTTTATTCCCCCATTTGTACTACTTTACAGCTCCTCTAGCTACATCACTGTAGGTAAGTCTCAGTGGGTGGTAGTAAATTAGCTATGTCTTAATAAAATAATTACAAATGCATCAATACTAAAGTCAGACTTCATTATATGAAACCGTACAAGCCTCATACATACTGTATTCCAAACATTAAAAACCCATGTTTTTACATTCCACTGTTCCTGAGCTACAGTACATTCAGCTACAAGACAAGACTGTACTCCAACCCCACCATGTAAAATATTTCCAGGCCAAGACACACGCATTGTTCACTTAAGAAATAATACCATAATACACTCCACTTTAATTAGCAAGCACAAGGTCAGGGAGAGACTGACAAGAGGGGTTAGAGGTCAAGTAACATTTGGGGGCGGCTAGCAGTCGGCAAGCGTCCAATTTACACATGCAGCCAGCATGGCCCTCATCTATTAGCCTTAATATTGACAAATGCATAACAGCAGTGTCAAGCCGTGATCTGCCTGGGTTTTTTCTCTTTCCTGATGCGGCGGGTCTCCCCTGAGTACGCTACAGAAACATATTCTCTTCAAACAATCCCAATGACAGCCAAATAGCCTGCTTGTCGCTAGTAAAACCCTGTCTAATGATGCGTGCCGAGGGAGCAACCCTGACTCCTTGTAGCAGGCTGAACACTCCCTAGTGTACCGAGAGGAGAGGAGAGGAGAGGAGAGGAGAGGAGAGGAGAGGAGAGGAGAGGAGAGGAGAGGAGAGGAGAGGAGAGGAGAGGAGAGGAGAGGAGAGGAGAGGAGAGGAGAGGAGAAAATAATAACATTTCCTAAATTATTCCTCCTCACGGACGAGTGAAGGACTCACGACACCACAGATAAGACAGCACAATCCTTTCCTTCTTATTCCCTCTCTCAATAATATTTATTCTAACACTCTCTCGTTCTATTTTCACTCTCTATTCCGCATTATTTTCATTATGTTGCAATACAAAGTCAACATCCATTACGATAACCATTAACTTGCTGTTTTCTATCTGTTACCACTACCTCTGTGGAGACTTGGAGTATCAAACTGGGACAATTGGACATGATAGGTACAGTGGCGTACAGGAGATGAGAGAGAGGCCTTCCTACTGGTACAACATCATCAGGGTATCAATACTACTGGAACAGCAAAGCTCCCTTGTGTGTGTGTGTGTGTGTGTGTGTGTGTGTGTGTGTGTGTGTGTGTGTGTGTGTGTGTGTGTGTGTGTGTGTGTGTGTGTATTTTAGGCTCCTCTCGTAACTCAGACCCCCCTGTTTTATAATTAGAAGTGAAATGATAGCAAGCTGAATATACGGTGCGTGGGGGTATAATGTATTCTTCATGAAACGATGGGGGTATGAAACACAGACAGACACAGATTCATATCCATACCCTGTTAATGTGATGCTGTGTTAAACATTGCACTGAATCTACAGTCCCACCATCAGCAAAATCAGAGTCGTACTACCAATTAATGGTGAGGGGAAATGTTGCAGCCTGCTAAGTTTGCTTTTATCGTTTTTATTACCATTTTATCACATTCCTGTTTTTTTGTCCCAAGTTTTACTGATGCAATGAAGCTTTCTGTTTAAAAAAAAATCTCAAATGTTTGATTACTGTGGATCCCATCTCCTATTTCCAAATTGCATTTAAACTGAATTTTAACATACAGTACAGTAGCTGATACAGTAGAAATAAAAGGCATTGTGCTGATCCTTAAAGAAGCAGGTGCCCTACAATGACATACAAACAGATAATTAAGTTAACAAGCAAGAGAATCTGATCTCAACCAAAGCAAAGGGGTGTCTCCTCTCTTCCTCCTCCAGATCTGAGCTGTGTCCCAAATGGCACCCTATTCCCTATAGGACTCTGGTCAAAGTAGTGCACTATATAGGGAACAGGGTGCCATTAGGGACTCAAGCAGTGCTTCTATTAAAAACATGTATTTTTCATGTTCTTTTTCACAGATGACAGGGCCACTGGACCAGCCAATGAGAGAGCAGGAGACCTTGGTGGTGTCTTAATGCCAAGAGAAGAGAAGAGAGGAGTGCTAACAGGCCCTGATTAGCTCCGTTTAACTCTAATTAATTACCTTTACCTAATTAGACGCCCTGTTTCAGTGCGACGCGGAGTCAAGTAGACCACATTATTAGTGTGCTCATCGCTGTGCCTTTACAAAAGGCCTGAAATTAATGTAACGTGAGAAAATAATTCTGAGGATTTAATTGCACAGGTGTTGCCTTATGGCGATGTTTCATCATCCAGAGAACACCGCGCTGCGAGGCGAATGAGGAGACGCTCCCTGAGATTATTAGCGGAGTTTGGTACGTAGGGACCATATTGCTGTGACACGCCGCACCTTGGCAACGGCTCATTAGTTAGACTTGTTATTGTATTATTTATTACTTTTGGCCTTCCCCCATTAGCCTGATTGATTCATGGGCCTTCTTTATACCTCTTGTTCTCAGTGCAGTGGCTCTCTAATAGAGAGCCACTGCACTGAGTCTCTATTGCTTACAGAGTCTCTATTGCTTACAGTGCCTTGCAAAAGTATTCATCCCACTTGGTGTTTTTCCTGTTTTGTTGCATTACAACCTGTAATATAAATTGATTTTTATTTGGATTTCATGTAATGGACATACACAAAATAGTCCAAATTGGTAAAGTGAAATGAAAAAAAATAAGTTGTTTAAAATAAAATGTATTATTTCTTGTTTGTTTCACCATAAAAAAAATATTTTGCATCTTCAAAGTGGTAGGCATGTTGTGTAAATCAAATGATACAAACCCCCCCAAAATCTGTTTTAATTCCAGGTTGTAAGGCCACAAACTAGCAGTAAAATTAGATTTAAAAAACAGATTAAAATACACCTTATGGAACAGCGGGGACTGTGAAGCAACACAAACATAGACACATGCATACAAACACATGATAACATACGCACTATACACACATGTACACATGTATTTTGTATTATAGATATGTGGTAGTAGAGTAGAGGCCTGAGGGCACACACTTAATATGTTGTGAAATCTGTTATGAATATATTGTAATGTTTTTAAAATGTATAACTGCCTTAATTTTGCTGGACCCCAGGAAGAGTAGCTTCTGCCTTGGCAGCAGCTAATGGAGATCCATAATAAATACAAATACAAATATACATATACATACATGGCAATGACACAGGTCAACCGTTTTCTGTAAGTCTTCACAAGGTTTTCACACACTGTTGCTGGTATTTTGGCCCATTCCTCCATGCAGATCTCCTCTAGAGCTGTGATGTTTTGGGGCTGTCGCTGGGCAACACAGACTTTCAACTCCCTCCAAAGATTTTCTATGGGGTTGAGATCTGGAGACTGGCTAGGCCACTCCAGGACCTTGAAATGCTTCTTACGAAGCCACTCCTTCGTTGCCCGGGCGGTGTGTTTGGGATCATTGTCATGCTGAAAGACCCAGCCACGTTTCATCTTCAATGCCCTTGCTGATGGAAGGAGGTTTTCACTCAAAATCTCACGATACATGGCCCCATTCATTCTTTCCTTTACACGGATCAGTCGTCCTGGTCCCTTTGCAGAAAAAACAGCCCCAAAGCATGATGTTTCCACCCCCATGCTTCACAGTAGGTATGGTGTTCTTTGGATGTAACTCAGCATTCTTTGTCCTCCAAACACGACGAGTTGAGTTTTTACCAAAAAGTTCTATTTTGGTTTCATCTGACCATATGACATTCTCCCAATCCTCTTCTGGATCATCCAAATGCACTCTAGCAAACTTCAGACGGGCCTGGACATGTACTGGCTTAAGCAGGGGACACGTCTGGCACTGCAGGATTTGAGTCCCTGGCGGCGTAGTGTGTTACTGATGGTAGGCTTTGTTACTTTGGTCCCAGCTCTCTGCAGGTCATTCACTAGGTCCCCCCGTGTGGTTCTGGGATTTTTGCTCACCGTTCTTGTGATCATTTTGACCCCACGGGGTGAGATCTTGCGTGGAGCCCCAGATCGAGGGAGATTATCAGTGGTCTTGTATGTCTTCCATTTCCTAATAATTGCTCCCACAGTTGATTTCTTCAAACCAAGCTGCTTACCTATTGCAGATTCAGTCTTCCCAGCCTGGTGCAGGTCTACAATTTTGTTTATGGTGTCCTTTGACAGCTCTTTGGTCTTGGCCATAATGGAGTTTGGAGTGTGATTGTTTGAGGTTGTGGACAGGTGTCTTTTATACTGATAACAAGTTCAAACAGGTGCCATTAATACAGGTAATGAGTGGAGGACAGAGGAGCCTCTTAAAGAAGAAGTTACAGGTCTGTGGGAGCCAGAAATCTTGCTTGTTTGTAGGTGACCAAATACTTATTTTCCACCATAATTTGCAAATAAATTCATTAAAAATCCTACAATGTGATTTTCTGGATTTTTTTTCCTCAATTTGTCTGTCATAGTTGAAGTGTACCTATGATGAAAATTACAGGCCTCTCTCTTCTTTTTAAGTGGGAGAACTTGCACAATTGGTGGCTGACTAAATACTTTTTTACCCCACTGTATTCACTACCAGTCAAAAGTTTGGACACACCTGCTCATTCAAGGGTTTTTCTTTATTTTTACTATTTATTACATTGTAGAATAATAGTGAAGACATCAAAACTATGAAATAACACATATGGAATCATGTAGTAACCAGAAAAGTGTTAAACAAATCAAAATATATGTTATATTTGAGATTCAAATAGCCACCCTTTGCCTTGATGACAGCTCTTGGCATTCTCTCAACCAGCTTCATGAGGTTGTCACCTGGAATGCATTTCAATTAACAGGTGTGCCTTCTTAAAATTTAATTTGTGGAATTTCTTTCCTTCTTAATGCATTTGAGCCAATCAGTTGTGTTGTGACAAGGTAGGGGGGGTATACAGAAGATAGCTCTATTTGGTAAAAGTCCAAGCCCATATTATGGCAAGAACAGCTCAAATAAGCAAAGAGAAACGACAGTCCATCATTACTTTAAGACATGAAGGTAAGTCAATACGGAAAATGTCAAGAACTTTGAAAGTTTATTCAAGTGCAGTCACAAAAACCATCAAGAGCTATGATGAAACTGGCTCTCACGAGGACCACCTCAGGAATGGAAGACCCAGAGTTACCTCTGCTGCGGAGGATAAGTTCATTAGAGTTACCAGCCTCAGAAATTTCAGCCCAAATAAATGCTTCACAGAGTTCAAGTCACAGACACATCTCAACATCAACTATTCAGATGGGACTGTGTGAATCAGGCCTTCATGGTCGAATTGCTGCAAAGAAACCACTACTAAAGAACACCAATAAGAAGCAGAGACCTGCTTGGGCCAAGAAACACGAGCAATAGACATTAGACCGGTGGAAATGTGTTCTTTGGTCTGAAGTCCAAATTTGAGATTTTTGGTTCCAACCGCTGTGTCTTTGTGAGACGCGGTGTGGGTGAACGGATGATCTCCATATGTGTAGTTCCCACCGTAAAGCATGGAGGAGGAGGTGTTATGGTGTGGGGGTGCTTTGCTGGTGACACTGTGATTTATTTAGAATTCAAGGCACACTTAACCAGCATGGCTACCACAGCATTCTGCAGCGATACGCCATCCCATCTGGTTTGGGTTTAGTGGGACTGTCATTTGTTTTGCAACAGGATAATGACCCAACACACCTCCAGGCTGTGTAAGGGCTATTTTACCAAGAAGGAGAGTGATGGAGTGCTGCATCAGATGACATGGCCTCCACAATCCCCCAACCTCAACCCAGTTGAGATGGTTTGGGATGAGTCGGACGGCAGAGTGAAGGAAAAGCAGCCAATAAGTGCTCAGCATATGTGGGAACTCCTTCAAGACTGTTGGAAAAGCATTCCAGGTGAAGCTGGTTGAGAGAATGCCAAGAGTGTGCAAAGCTGTCATCAAGGCAAATGGTGGCTATTTGAAGAATCTCAAATATAAAATATATATTGATTTGTTTAACACTTTTTTGGTTACTACATGATTCCATGTGTTATTTCATAGTTGTGATGTCTTCACTATTATTCTACAATGTAGAAAATAGTAAAAATAAAGAAAAACCCTTGAATGAGTAGGTGTGTTCTATTTGCCATATCTTTCAAACTGTGCTCTTTCACAACAGTTCTTAACCTATAACCTATATACGTTTTACGGACACAGTATGTTTTACATTAGTTATCTTGTTGTTATTCGTTGTTATTAGTCCCAACCTTCAGCTCCATAATGTGTTCTTTGAACATTTTATTCCAAAAATGAAATGAAATGACATTTAATGTATTTTCTTAATTAATCCTTTATCTCACAAAGATCTGTAATTATCATAAAATATTATGGTCACAAAGAAATATTATTTAATACCAAATACAAATAAATACTATCAAAGTTAAGACATTAGTGATAGTTGAACACTAATTGTTCGGTAGTTCTGTAAAGCAATACCTATGCTGGAAGTGTCCACATACTTAAATGTCAGTGTCATACAGTATTCCCTCATGGCATTTATTGAAAAAAAACCTTACTGACAGCAACTATTTCCTCTTGGGTAGAACCATAAGACACATTTTTTGTTTTGTTTTCCAGTGTGTGGTTTTCATGGTATGGATGATATGTTAGTGTTTGTGTGTGTGTGTGTCTTAGCGCAGGGCTGTAGGGTAGATTGTCAAAAGGGCTGAAATTGCCATGAGAGTAATTGTTGTTCCATGACATTCACTTCTGCTAAATGTAATCACTTTAAATAATGTCAGTGACATCTTGTGAAGTATTTGGTGGAAGAAAATACACTATGTAGGGCAGGCATCATAGTGTGTGATCCTCCCTTATCCTCCCTTTCATTAGAGATGAACAGCCCGGGGGGGTATGAGGAGTTAGGGAGGGAGAGGAGGGGAGGGGAGGGGAGGGGAGGGAGCTTGTGTGTGTGCATGCAGGGGGTGGGCAGTGGGTACGGAGGGGGTAGTTTCGCCTCAACTGGTAAATAGGATTGTAACAGTTACAGCTTCAACGTTCTGCCCAGAATGAAAAAGTGACTGATGATTAGCTTAATATTTGTTGCACAATGCACCATAGGGCTGAACGCTGTGAACATTTATTGCTAGTGCCAGGATCTTTCAGATAGCATTTCATCACACCAACTCTGGCCCTGTGAAATCCCTTGTAATTTTACTAACAGTCACACACTGTGTTTAATAGGAAAAAAATAGAGTATATCTTATCGCAGCGGCTGCCTGATGCGCTCTTCCCATTCATACCTCGAGGCATGGTGCTGGAAATTCTGGCGTGAACTTTCGACACTTAAATGCTAAAAAGCGACTGATTTGGGATGATAATAAGGGCCTTAATAGAAGCTGATCTCTTTGCAATGGCTTGGAGGAGTCGTCCTATCGTATCGCACACTGGCCGCCGTAATGCAATGTGAGCAGACAGCTTCGTGGGAGAAAAAAATCTGAGGAAGGAAAGAAGGGTAGAGATACTGAAGGATAACACAATGCACAATCCTCCTCGCTGGCTGAGAGGGAAACATGTCTATCAGTGTTGCTATATATCAGGGTGCGAGAGAGGAGAGGAGAGCAGGAGACTAGAGCAGTAACAGGAGACAAGGAGGGAGGGTGAGAGGGAGGGAAGGAGAGAGGGAGAGACAGTAAGTGTATCTGGCAGAGTGAAGATCGAGGCGAGGGGGGGCTTGACGGTGTAAAAATGGAGCTGACCCTTTAGCCCTCTAAGATCCACAAATGGACGGAGGCGTCAAACAGGACAGGCCTGGAGTCAGAGACCGACCTGCTCAAGGTTGTCAGCAGCCAGGGTCAACCTTCACCCAGCCCCCCATGAATACTGTAAACAAGCTGCTGCCTGGCTGGGTGGAGGAAGAAGCAGCCTAAAGAGCCAGGAGCAGGGTTCCTCCATGGTAATTCTCAGCCTCTTATGTCATGGTGAATTGGCCCTGGATGGTTGAGTGTTGTGTCCCAAATGGCACCCTATTACCTATGTAGTGCACGGCTTTTGACCAGAACCCTATATAGGTGAATAGGGAGCCATTTGAGACACAGCCCTGGATTGCCTTGCAGTAAGGGAATGCTCCTCTTGTCATCATGAGACTAACAGACCTTACAGGCATCCCCTCCCTCCAACTGGGGGGAATTAACACACAAAACGCTGCGCGATCATGGTAATGATATGGTAATTACTGATGTGGCTACAGTGTAATTAGTGTCCTCTTAATGAAAGTGATACTAATGCTCTCACAATAGAGTGATAATGTATATTGGGAAACAGACAAAGGATGCGATGTAGAGGAAGCATGATTTTAAAATACTGGATTTGAAAGACATAGTTGAAAAAGGTATAGATAGACCATTTTCCTAGTAGAGTAGAGTCTTTATTATCCCCGAGGAGCAATTCATTTTGAGGCAAATATATTTAAAAAACACAATGAACACAGCACACAATACTACTACAGCTTGTTGAGGAAGCTGATAGCAGCTGGGATGAAGGAGAGTGTAGACCTGTTAGTTTTAAACTTACGGAGCTTGTATCTGCGCTCTGAGGGAAGCATCGTAAATTCATCAAACAAGTGATGCTGGGAGTCCCTCAGAATGGATTGCGCCTTGCTTATGGCTCGTGTCTGATACAGGTGAGAAAGGTCAGTTAAGTTTATACCAATGATCCTGCTACTTTGTTTCACAATGTTACCTAATCCATTCATAGATGCTAACTAGCGCCTATTGAAGATAGTTTATTCTGGCCGGGGGAGTTTTGTTCAGAGCCCCGACGCTCGTTCTGAATGTTAAAACGCATTGCTTGCGGTACGGTTTTGGAAACATAAGGAACGTATCTTTCATACAAGCAATAAATAATTTTCTAAAAACAAAAGGTTAAATTACTACACACTTTTATAGGGTTAGGGTTCCCACACGGCCATATTTCCATGTTACAGCGCTTGTTTACGGAAAACAGAGGGAAGACAGAGGCGTACATGTGCTAATTAGCTACAGTTGAAGTCGGAAGTTTACATACACTTAGGTTGGAGTCATTAAAACTTGTTTTTCAACCACTCCACAAATTTCTTGTTAACAAACTATAGTTTTGGCAAGTCGGTTAGGACATCTACTTTGTGCATGACACAAGTAATTTTTCCAACAATTGTTTACAGACAGATTATTTCACTTATAATTCACTGTATCACAATTCCAGTGGGTCAGAAGTTTACATACACTAAGTTGACTGTGCCTTTACACAGCTTGGAAAATTCCAGAAAATGATGTCATGGCTTTAGAAGCTTCTGATAGGCTAATTGATATCATTTGAGTCAATTGGAGATGTACCTGTGGATGTATTTCAAGGCCTACCTTCAAACTCAGTGCCTCTTTGCTTGACATCATGGGAAAATTAAAATAAATCAGCCAAGACCTCAGAAAAAAAATGGTAGACCTCCACAAGTCTGGTTCATCCTTGGGAGCAATTTCCAAACGCCTGAAGGTACCACGTTCATCTGTACAAACAATAGTACGCAACTATAAACACCATGGGACCACGCAGCCGTCATACCGCTCAGGAAGGAGACGCGTTCTGTCTCCTAGAGATGAACGTACTTCGGTGCGAAAAGTGCAAATCAATCCCAGAACAACAGCAAAGGACCTTGTGAAGATGCTGGAGGAAACAGATACAAAAGTATCTATATCTACAGTAAAACGAGTCCTATATTGACATAACCTGAAAGGCCGCTCAGCAAGGAAGAAGCCACTGCTCCAAAACCGCCATAAAAAAGCCAGATTACGGTTTGCAACTGCACATGGGGACAAAGATCGTACTTTTTGGAGAAATGTCCTCTGGTCTGATGAAACAAAAATAGAACTGTTTGGCAATAATGACCATCGTTATGTTTGGAGGAAAAAGGGGACGGCTTGCAAGCAGAAGAACACCATCCCAACTGTGAAGCACGGGGGTGTCAGCATCATGCTGTGGGGGTGCTTTGCTGCAGGAGGGACTGGTGCACTTCATAAAATAGATGGCATCATGTGGAAGGAAAATTATGTGGATATATTGAAGCAACATCTCAAGACATCAGTCAGGAAGTTAAGGCTTGGTCGCAAATGGGTCTTCCAAATGGACAATGACCCCAAGCATACTTCCAAAGTTGTGGCAAAATGGCTTAAGGACAACAAAGTCAAGGTATTGGAGTGGCCATCACAAAGCCCTGACCTCAATCCTATAGAAAATGTGTGGGCAGAACTGAAAAAGCGTGTGCGAGCAAGGAGGCCTACAAACCTGACAACTTATTGTAGGAAGCTTGTGGAAGGCTACCCAAAACGTTTGACCCAAGTTAAACAATTTAAAGGCAATGCTAACCAAATACTAATTGAGTGTATGTAAACTTCTGACCCACTGGGAATGTGATGGAAGAAATAAAGCCGAAATAAATCACTCTATACTATTATTCTGACATTTCACATTCTTAAAATAAAGTGTTGATCCTATCTGACCTAAGACAGGGCATTTTTATTAGGATTAAATGTCAGGAATTGTGAAAAACTGAGTTGAAATGTATTTGGCTAAGGTGTATGTAAACTTCCGACTTCAACTGTATCTGCGTCTCCGAACACCTGTGTGTTAACGGAAGACATGTTGTCACTGAAGAATACTGTCGGTTGCAACAGTGTTAAAACCGGTTAAAACAGTGTACAGTAATTGTATATTTTGCATTTGTCAAATTATTTTGATGTGATATGAAAGTAGAGAGCTTTATGTATCTAGAACCATGACTAAAAATGTAAAAATGTAAAATGTAGAACCATACCGCAATTGATAATCGAGTATTTGGCAGTTTTTTCTGCCAGAGCCAATTCACCTCTAAACAGAACATGTAAGGCCCTTGGACTATAATGAGTAACATTAGGCTCCTTTAGTCCATTATTGGGCTAAATGTTACCCAGCCTGTTCTTACCCTTTAAGTTAAGATTACCAAAACAGCAGATCATATTGAATGTTAAAATGGATTCAATGAACGATCTGTAAACGATGGTCATCAGCCTTTAAACCCTGAAACTCAGGACTTTCCTCAGTAAGAACAGGAACTGATTTCCCTTTGCACAAATAGCATCCACATTGGCCTCAAAACTCAGTTTGCTGTCAAGGAAAGTGCCAAGGTATTTGTATTGATCAACGAACTCCACTGGCTCCTCTGGAAATCAATAGCCATATCCTTGGTTTTCTTGAAATTAAGTTTTAAATAGGAGCGGTCACACCATCCAACAAACTCTTCCACCACTGGGCCATGGCTCACCTCCTCATCCTGTAAAAGACACACAATAACCTCCTCATCTACAAACTTAATGATATGTCTAGAGTCATGGTTACTCTGACAATCATTAGTGTACAGTACAAACAACAGAGGGGAAAGGACTCACCCTTGTGGTGAACCAGTGGAGGAGGATTTTGATTTGGATAGGGAACCGTTGACTCTCACTCTTTGAGTTCTGTTGGCAAAAAGTCAATCAACCAGCTAGCTGACTATGTTAAAATAATTTGCCTGTCATTACAAGTGCTTTGGCGATTGCTATTGGTCTAGCCAACAGGGTTATGTACATACACACCCCTTGTCTACAGCCCAAATGGCACCCTATTTCCTTTACAGTGCACCACTTTTGACCATGGGCTCTGGTCAAAAGTAGTGCACCATATAGGTGACAGGGTGCCATTTCGGACGCAGCCCTTGAAAGTATGTTTGTTTACATGCTTCAGTAGTGCTGCTGTCCTAACTGGTGATAATTTGAAAGAGTGTTGAGTGGGGGTAGCAACCAGTGTATTTATACTGGAGATTAATTTGCCTGTCTGGTGTGTCCTGAACTATGTGTTCTTTAAAACAAACGTTGTTGTCCGTTACTGTAAATCACGCCGTCAGCGAGCCGGTTTCCGCAGCACCCCTGTTCTGTTCCAGGCTGCATGGACCACGCTGAGAGAGTGTTTGTTAAGACGTTTAATTAATAATAGGAGGTCTCCAGGGCTTGATCACCCGGTGTGGGGCGTAAATGAGGGACATGTCCATCCTGCCTCTCTCTCCGATGGGCACCAGGGCTCATGCTGATCTACAGTAACAACAGAAAAGGTTTTATATCATTCATTTTGTAAAGCATATGACAGCCACATACATTTTGTCACATTCTACTCACAGTATAGCATGTACAGTATACAGGCTACTGTAGTTGTAACAGTAGTGTGAGATTAGAAGTAGAATCATAAGGTCTCGTAGATGAGTGTGATGTGTTGTTTTCATTTTATTTAATTCGTTTGGTTGTTGCTGCTGCTTCGTGACATTTTTCTCATAACAATAATGTGGATTCTGTATCATGATAACAATAAGGTAACTGTAATCAGGTTCATTTTTATTACAGTTACCTTTTCCTCCTCAGTGTGAATATTACAGCAGACAGCAGGCCCACTCAAAGAGGAGAAAGAGAAAGAGAGAGAGAAAAAGAGAGCGAAAGGATAGAAAGAGAGAAAAACAGAGGAGAGAGCGAGAAAGCGGGAGAGAGAGAGACAGAGAGAGAAAGAGAGAGAGATGGAGAGAGAGACAGAGAGAAAGAGAGAAAGAGAGAAAGAAAAAGAAAGAGATAGAGAAAGAATGAAATGTAGAGGAGAGAGAGAGAGAGCACGGCAGAGAAAGAGAGGAAGGAAGGGAGAGAGAGAAAGGAGAGTGAGAGAGGGGGGTGAAGGAGGGAGAGCAGGAAACCGCCAGCAGTGTCACACGCTTCTCCCATTATTATTATTTCTGATACATTTCATATCCCCAGTTTTAGCTTTGAAGACAATCTTTGGGGAATATTGAAATAAGCGTTCTCTTCTGCCCTGCTTTCCCTTTCTCGTATAGACGAAAACTTAACTAATTAGCCTCATACCTATGGGCACACTTTTCCCACATGGTATTATGAAGGATGCCTCTCGCTGACTCCCTCTCTCTGCCCTGTCCCTTTCTTTACCCTCCTCTGTTGTCTTGTTATCCCACTGTGCCATTGGCACTTTCTTTCTTTTTATTCATGCAAATTGGTGCTGAGTGCTTTTTACTAGCAATCTCCCATCCTATTAGTGGTTGTGGCCCATGGAGGACCCTCTTCTACACTCAAGGAGGCTGATGTAGACTGGCCAGCATACCATATCCCTGTACCCTGTTACTCTCGCTCTCTATCCAGCACCATGCCTCCTTAATGCCCTCTTAACCTAGTCCACAGCACCTCCGTCTCGTTAGTTAGAGGAGGTAGCATCCCCGCTCTACTGTTCTGCAGGAGTTCAAAGTTACACACAAATCCTGCTGTCATACTGAAGTTAAGCTTGGGACCTTTTAAAATGCATTTGTGAAATCAATAGGGCTGTCCCTAGTGATGTTTCCCCCCCGCCTCTTTCTTTCAACCCCCAACTGCCACCCTCCACCCCATCCTTCTATGAACTTGTCACAATTTCCTTTAATAATACCGCAGTGATAACCTGCAGCTATATGATGCAGACTAAAGAGTCTGTTTTACATAGCCAAAGGGCCCAATGCAAGGTTCTCCCCATCATGTGAACGGATGGTTATTCCCAACAATATGCTAAGTACTGTCACCTGGGAACACCTTAAAAGGAAATAGATTTGTGGACTAAAACACTTGGAAAGTCCTTATTTACAGAAGTTTCATGACATGTTTTTATACCGTTGGATACAAAGAGGTATCCCACCGATATAGCATACAATCCATGGGTAAATGTTGCCTTAGATTATGTGCCTTGTTCCAAGGCTAGTAGATATTTCCTGATAGACTATACAGCGTATGTCAGACTGCACATACATACAGTATACTACACATACAGTAGATCATATTACATTTAGTTATGCATTGACAAAGGTGTTATATTCTAGATGATAGTTATTAGGGGTTCACAGCAAAGCTGTGAAACCTATTGTTTTTCATAGATAAAAAATAATTCCTTGACATGGTCAAATAACTTACTTAATGAGGACCAGCCAACCTTTTGATACAGGATGCAGTGATGCATATTAAAACTGTCACCTGTGATAAATAGAAGGACGCTATGGTAAACTGCATCCAAAGGTTTAAGAGCAGTGGCTGCTGCAATCTGGTAAATGGTGTCACCATAGTCAAGAACTGTCAGGAAAGTTGACTGTACAGTCTGCTTCCTGCTGTTTAGGGAGGGGCATGATCTATTTCTATAAAAGAAGCCTACTTTAAATCTCAATTTCTTAACTAATTAGTAGGAAAATCTTTTGTCATGATTGTGATGTTGCCAGATTGACTTTAGATGCAGTATATCTTTAGCCAGCTAACTAAGATTGAGGGGACCACCGTATTTTAACTAGCTAACATTAGCATTGCTAGCTGTTTTTGACAAACTTTGCTAGTAACACTAATGGCAACATTACCATCTCTCTAAAGTAAATTTGACAACATCATAACATGGCAAAGTTGTTTCCTACTAATTATTTGTCTACTTTAGCAATGTCATCGTATTTCCATGCCACTATAAGTTAGTGTAATTTAGGCCAAAACGTCACATTAGCCTCCGAGGTGCAACCCATGTCTAGGCACAAATAAACATTGGATGCAGCTATGGTGGTACTAGCTAACTCATGTCTGACTACAACCGTGTACTATTTAGCAGCAACAAACCCAAACCAACCCAGGGCCATAGCAAAACATGTAACAGTTGGTTACATAGTGTAATGGTGTCACCGGTCTGAATACAATCTGGGGCCAGTCAGTCTACATCTGTAAAGCATAGAATTCGTTTCCAAACGAGATTACGTTATTTCTTGAGCAATGTTTATATTTGAGGGATAATGACAATCGTTCACCCTGTTTTTCTGTTAGACAAAGTGCACAGTTGGGTGCCAGACTGATCCCCCGGTCATGAACGGATGCCGGGACTTACCAGAAGGATTAAAGGTGGGTATCATCACATGTCCAGCAATGACCTCTGAAAATCATTTCATTCACTGTTCACTTGCTATTTTCACAGCTTGTCAGGCAAGACCTCAGAATAGAAGTGTGTCATTGGTGTCCAATCAAAAACGTATATTTTGACCAATGGGTAAAATGATATGTTAACTGTCTAGATACACCTCTAAGAAAAACAATAGTCGACACCTCAAGTCTCTATCATAATCCGTTCAAATGTTTTTACCCTTGTAGGATGGCTGAAATTAGGGTGACTAAATCAATGTAGGCCAGAGAAAGAAAGTGGTCAAAAATCCGGAAAATACTGTAGCATTGCGTCAGCTAGGCTGGATGCTGTTCGAGAATTAAGGCTAACTGACAGGACATAAAACAATATATATTTTCACAAAAACAAGCATATCTCTGACATATCAATGGAGCATTGAGCGTATCACAAGCTTTTTATTTTCTAAGCCTTTTACATTTAATTCAGCTTGAGTCATGTACATTTTTCAGACGACCACCACAACATGTAAAGTCCTCAAAAGTTGCTGCGAGAAAGTGCACCACTCTATCAACAGAGCTCGGTGCTTATTATCGGATGTATTAAGTTACAAAATCTGACTTTATGGATATAATGTTCATGATATGTTAGAGAAAGACCCCACTGAACAATTCAGAACATGAAGAATCATATTTGTCTTGGTAAAATGTATTTTATAACATAAGGAAGTTTAATTTCATCAGCAAAGTGTGTTTTGAACCATTCTGGGCAGAGTGGGTGGACACCCTACCTTGTGACTCCTCCTCCGTTGTTGTCAGAGTCTCCCTTGACTGCTATGAAAAGGACACACCATCATGAGGCCTCTGAGTTACTGCCTTGATGACACAGATGGCTTCATCAACAACGATAGGTAATGTGTGTTATGTGAAAAGTTGTATTCAAAAATACCCAGCTTGATAAACTAGTAGGCTAATTCCCTAGCCAAGCAGATACAACTAGTAGAGTAATTTTGATTGTGAAGTGCATTAGCAAAAAGCTTTTTCCTTTCTTTAGAACAAAATGCAATGTATCACTTGGCTGTCTGTTATATCACCCTGCCACAGGCCCTCCCAGTCAACACCACCTCATAAGATTGCCTGCTGCAGTTGTTCGAGAGATGTCCAGTTTGCAGCCGAACATGCAGCATAGAGAAGACCAGCATCATGCAGACATGCCCTTACTGTGAGCATTCCTATGAATGGAAGAGTCAGCCACATGTTGACAAGTATCCTGCCAGTAACCTTCACCTGTCAGTTGCAACAGCTTTCACTGGCTCATCATTTGTACAAATACAGAAGGTAACACACATTTGATACATTTGATAACCCAATTGTGAAACATTATTTATGTAAAGTGACATTATATGTTGCTTATTTTTTACTCCTTAGATGCATATAATGTCCAGGGCATAATCACTGTGCCTGATCTTATTCTCAACTGCCTTACCTGGTTAAATAAAGGTTAAATAAAAAAAATCATAGCCTGATCGCTGTGTTCACCATTCTACTTCACTTCACATTTTATGCAGAGATCAGGTTGGTTCCACCATGCTAATCATAGCCACCATTGATAATGTAATCTGTGCTCTGTGTGTGTTTGTGTGTGATCGACCAGTATCTTAGAGGGGCCTGGAGCTGATCTACGCTGCTATGCCCATCAATGGAGCTCTGGCAAAGACCTCACCTCCAGCCTCACCTCTTGCCTGCTCACCAACGGTCGTCGATGGGGAGAACAGAATTAGATAGGTTTAGCCTGACCTGTTCAAACTTCAACATAGTATCTGTGTGTGTGTCAGATATAATCTATTCTAACTGCCATTGGTAATAGAAAAGTGACTATGAGTGTATGTGTTCACAGATACCTGTATGGAGCCAGCACTTGGGAGACTTGCAAGATAATGTGATGGAGTCCAGACAGACAGATGGGCTTGATGCTGATGTCTCTGAATGGAGAGAGACCTTGCACTCAGCAATAAAATTATACAAGTCACATCTATTACTTTTTATAATCTTTTGTTATTATCTAATGGTACTATCAATTGGGAGGGGGAGGGGGAGAGATATGGGACACAATACAGGAAGGTATGATGACGTTTGGCAAGGTAGCCCCAGCACCACCAGACAAAATGTTGATAGGTAAAGTATCTGTATCGGCTGTGAATGACAATAAAAGATGTGTAAAATTTGCACATTGTTATATTAACAGAACACTGCTTCTACGATATTACGTGAAGGATGGTTTATTCTACATGGAACTGTTACAATCCTCAAGAATTCCATTTGGCGAAAGGCTCGACACACGTATACTCAGGCTGACTAGCTCTCGTTCAGGCAAATGAGGAATAAGTGCACTCAGGCTATCCGGAAGGTCAACATTAGTTACTTTAAGGAGCAGTTCTCTCTCTGTGGGTCGAACCCCAAGAAGTTCTGGAAAACGGTTAAAGACCTGGAGAAACCCCCCTCCTCACAGCTGCCCATGTCCCTTAATGTTGATGATGTGGTTGTTACTGACAAGGAGCACATGGCTGAGATATGTAATCACCACTAAGTCAGGATTCCTATTTGACTCAGCCATGCCTCCTTGCCCGTCCAACATTTCCTCATCTCCCACCCCTTCTAATGCAACTAGCCCCAATGCTCCTCCCTCTTTTTCCCCCGCTACAAAGTTTCTCCCTCCAGGCGGTCACTGAGTCCGAGGTGCTAAAGGAGCTCCTTAAACTTGACCCCAAAAAAACATCTGGGTCAGATGGTTTAGACCCTTTCTTCTTTAAGGTTGCTGCCCCTATCATCGCCAAGCCTATCTCTGACCTTTTTAACCTGTCTCTCCTCTCTGGGGAGGTTCTCATTGCTTGGAAGGCTGCCACGGTGCGTCCTTTATTTAAAGGTATAGATCAAGCTGATCCTAACTGCTATATGCCAATTTCTATTTTGCCCTGTTTATCAAAAGTGTTGGAAAACTTGTCAATAATCAACTGACTGGCTTTCTTGATGTCTATAGTATTCTCTCTGGTATGCAATCTGGTTTACACTCAAGTTATGGATGTGTCACTGCAACCTTAAGGGCAATGGTGACATCATTTAGGACCTTTAACACTAAGCAATGTTGTGCTGCTATTTATATTGATACGGTAGACCATTCCATTCTTGTGGGCCGGCTAAGGAGTATTGCTGTCTCTGAGGGGTCTTTGGCCTAGTTGCTAACTACCTCTCTCAAAGAGTGCAGTGTATAAAGTCAGAACATCTGCTGTCTCAACCACTGCCTGTCACAAAGGGAGTACCCCAAGGCTCGATCCTAGGCCCCACGCTCTTCTCAATTTACATCAACAACATAGCTCAGGCAGTAGGAAGCTCTCTCATCCATTTATATGCAGATGATACAGTCTTATACTCAGCTGGCCCCTCCTCGGATTTTGTGTTAAAGGCTCTACAACAAAGCTTTCTTAGTGTCCAACAAGCTTTCTCTGCCCTTTACCTTGTTCTGAACACCTCTAAAACAAAGGTAATGTGGTTTGGTAAGAAGAATGCCCCTCTCCCCACCAGTGTGATTACTACCTCTGAGGGTTTAGAGCTTGAGGTAGTCACCTCATACAAGTACTTGGGGGTATGGCTAGACGGTACACTGTCCTTCTCTCAGCACATATCAAAGTTGCAAGCTAAGGTTAAATCTAGACTTGGTTTCCTCTATCGTAATCGCTCCTCTTTCACACCAGCTGCTAAACTAACCCTGATTCAGATGACCATCCTACCCATGCTAGATTACGGAGACGTAATTTATAGATCGGCAGGTAAGGGTGCTCTCGAGCGGCTAGATGTTCTTTACCATTCGGCCGTCAGATTTGCCAAAATGCTCCTTATAGGACACATCACTGCACTCTATACTCCTCTGTAAACTGAGGAGTATAGTGGCGCAGTGGTCTAAGGCACTGCATCGCAGTACTAGCTGTGCCACTAGAGATCCTGGTTCGAATCCAGGCTCTGTCGTAGCCGGCCGCGACTGGGAGACCCATGGGGCGGCGCACAATTGGCCCAGCGTTGTCCAGGGTAGGGGAGGGAATGGCCGGCAGGGATGTAGCTCAGTTGGTAGAGCATGGCGTTTGCAATGCCAGGGTTGTGGGTTTGATTCCCACGGGAGGCCAGTATGAAAAATAAAATAATGTATGCACTCACTAACTGTAAGTCGCTCTGGATAAGAGCGTCTGCTAAATGACTAAAATGTAAATGTAAAATCATTTCTGTATACCCGTCGCAAGACCCACTGGTTGATGCTTATTTATAAAACCCTCTTAGGCCTCACTCCCCCCTATCTGAGATACCTACTGCAGCCCTCATCCTCCACATACAACACCCGTTCTGCCAGTCACATTCGGTTAAAGGTCCCCAAAGCACACAAATCCCTGGGTCACTCCTCTTTTCAGTTCGCTGCTGCTTGCGACTGGAACGAGCTGCAAAAAACACTCAAACAGAACAGTTTTATCTCCATCTCTTCATTCAAAGACTCAATCATGGACACTGTTACTGACAGTTGTGGCTGCTTTGCGTGATGTATTGTTGTCTCTACCTTCTTGCCCTTTGTGCTGTTGTCTGTGCCCAATAATGTTTGTACCATGTTTTGTGCTGCTACCATGTTGTGATGCTGCCATGTTGTGTTGCTACCATGTTGTTGTCATGTTGTGTTGCTACCATGCTGTGTTGTCAAGTGTTGCTACCATGCTATGTTTTTGTCTTAGGTCTCTCTTTATGTAGTGTTGTGGTGTCTCTCTTGTCGTGATGTGTGTTTTGTCCTGTATTTTTATTTAATTTTTTATCCCAGCCCCAGTCCCCGCAGGAGGCCTTTTGTCTTTTGTTCTTAACTGACTTGCCTAGTTAAATAAAGGTTAAATGAAATAAATACATTAATTGAAAGTTATCAAAACACTTTGTTTAGAATAGCTACAGTGAGGGAAAAAAGTATTTTATCCCCTGCTGATTTTGTACATTTGCCCACTGACAAAGAAATGATCAGTCTATAATTTTAATGGTAGGTTTATTTGAACAGTGAGAGACAGAATAACCCCTGACCTCTATTCTGACAGATTGCCTGACAGGGCAGTTATTTGAACACTAACAGACTCGGTTCAGAGGTTGTATTGACACAAACTATTGAATTATTGGAATATCAAGGTCTCACTATGTTAAGATGCTGTCAATAAATGTGAGTACTATACATATCATTACGTTTTCCTGGTAAATCTACACAAACTGTTTTCATGAATGGTATACCGCCGTACCTCAGGGAATGTGTATGTGTTGGCGTCGTATGTATTATGTAGCTGGTGCTACCTTTAAAGATATCTTATCTTATAATATTTGTTTTAAAGCAATCTGTCTGAAGAGATAATATATTATTATACATACAGTGAGGGAAAAAGTATTTGATCCCCTGCTGATTTTGTACGTTTGCCCACTGACAAAGAAATGATCAGTCTATAATTTTAATGGTATGTTTATTTGAACAGTGAGAGACAGAATAACAACAACAAAATCCAGAAAAACGCATGTCAAAAATGTTAAAAAATTGATTTGCATTTTAATGAGGGAAATAAGTATTTGACCCCCTCTCAATCAGAAAGATTTCTGGCTCCCAGGTGTCTTTTATACAGGTAACGAGCTGAGATTAGGAGCACACTCTTAAAGGGAGTGCTCCTAATCTCAGCTTGTTACCTGTATAAAAGACACCTGTCCACAGAAGCAATCAATCAATCAGATTCCAAACTCTCCACCATGGCCAATACCAAAGAGCTCTCCAAGGATGTCAGGGACAAGATTGTAGACCTACACAAGGCTGGAATGGGGTACAAGACCATCGCCAAGCAGCTTGGTGAGAAGCTGACAACAGTTGGTGCGATTATTTGCAAATGGAAGAAACACAAAAGAACTGTCAATCTCCCTCGGCCTGGGGCTCCATGCAAGATCTCACCTCGTGGAGTTGCAATGATCATGAGAACGGTGAGGAATCAGCCCAGAACTACACGGGAGGATCTTGGCAATGATCTCAAGGGAGCTGGGACCATAGTCACCAAGAAAACAATTGGTAACACACTACGCCGTGAAGGACTGAAATCCTGCAGCGCCCGCAAGGTCCCCCTGCTAAAGAAAGCACATATACAGGCCTGTCTGAAGTTTGCCAATGAACATCTGAATGATTCAGAGGAGAACTGGGTGAAAGTGTTGTGGTCAGATGAGACCAAAATCGAGCTCTTTGGCATCAACTCAACTCGCCGTGTTTGGAGGAGGAGGAATGCTGCCTATGACCCCAAGAACACCATCCCCACCGTCAAACATGGAGGTGGAAACATTATGCTTTGGGGGTGTTTTTCTGCTAAGGGGACAGGACAACTTCACCGCATCAAAGGGACGATGGACGGGGCCATGTACCGTCAAATCTTGGGTGAGAACTTCCTTCCCTCGGCCAGTGCATTGAAAATGGGTCGTGGATGGGTATTCCAGCATGACAATGACCTAAAACACACGGCCAAGGCAACAAAGGAGTGGCTCAAGAAGAAGCACATTAAGGTCCTGGAGTGGCCTAGCCAGTCTCCAGACCTTAATCCCATAGAAAATCTGTGGAGGGAGCTGAAGGTTCGAGTTGCCAAACGTCAGCCTCAAAACCTTAATGACTTGGAGAAGATCTGCAAAGAGGAGTGGAACAAAATCCCTCCTGAGATGTGTGCAAACCTGGTGGCCAACTACAAGAAACGTCTGACCTCTGTGATTGCCAACAAGGGTTTTGCTACCAAGTACTAAATCATGTTTTGCAGAGGGGTCAAATACTTATTTCCCTCATTAAAATGCAAATAAATTTATAACATTTTTTACATGCGTTTTTCTGGATTTTTTTGTTGTTATTCTGTCTCTCACTGTTCAAATAAACCTACCATTAAAATTATAGACTGATCATGTCTTTGTCAGTGGGCAAACGTACAAAATCAGCAGGGGATCAAATACTTTTTTCCCTCACTGTACATTAGTTCAGCAATTGCATTCTTCTCATATTACTCTGTAGGCTACTCAGTACGAGAAGAGTCCCATCTTCCTGCATCTCACATCTGCCTGTAGTTATTGAACTCTGCCTGCTGGACCCATGAGGCAAACGCTGACATTTCCAGGATGTCATGCACTCCACCCCTCCTGCCACCTGACTGCACATGTCTATAACCTGTAATACATTACATAGATGGAAGGGACTTCATCACCCACTGGAGACTTGAAGACATAACCTCACCCAGAGAGCTGTGCATGTCAGTGTGTAAGACAGCCACATTTGGACAAATAGACCATAGAAATAGAAATGCCATTCTAGTTCTGGTTAGACAGATGAATTTGTACACTACACACAACTGATTTTGATTTGTTAGGTAAAGTGTAGGCATACTGTCTTTATAAGCACATCAACATGACATTTACAGCAGAAAATGTGTCTTTGTAACATGAACCCATCCATTGATTTTTAGTTGATGTATCTACACTCAAGCTGGGCGATGTTTGTGCAATGTCCAAATGTAGCCTACACCTGTAGGGATATTAGTTCTGGGATTTGTCTCCCGTGAAAGATCTAACAGCGGACATAAGGAGATACATTGGTAAGATGGCGCTGACAGACATGGCAGCTCTGCTTCTAGCTCCAAAGCAACTTTGCAGTATTTTGTTTTTCTGTGTGTTATTTCTTACATTATTAGCCCAGAACGTTTTTTGTAGTATTACAAACAGACAGAAATAACGTTTCGATATCAGAGTGACGGTAACTCACCAGCATTACGACTAGGAATACGACTTTCCCGAATTAGATCCTTTGTTCGTACCTCCCAGGGCATTTGAACTTATCCCAGAGGCTGCTCCAAGGTGCCGCCGGCGGAGAAGAGGTATTCGGAGTGGACTTCTAGTCCGACTCAGGAGGCGGACACACCATCCACCGCTTCTAAGTGTATTACTCGCTAATGTTCAATCTCTGGACAATAAAGTAGACGAGCTCAGGGTGAGGATCTCCTCCAGAGAGTCATCAGGGACTGTAACACACTCTGTTTCACGGAATCATGGCTCTCTCAGGATATACTGTCCCTGTCCATACAGCCAGCTGGGTTCTCAGTTATCGCGCAGACAGCAATAAAGAACTCTCCGGGAAAAAGAAATGTGGGGGTGTATGTTTCATGATTAACTGCTCATGGTGTGATTGTGATAACATACAGAAACTCAAGTTCTTTTGTTCACCAGACCTAGAATACCTCACAATCAAATGCTGACTGTATTACCTCCCAAGAGAATTCTCTTCGGTTATAGTCACAGCCGTGTATATTCCCCCTCAAGCCGATACAACGACGGCCCTCAAGGAACTACACTGGAGTTTATGCAAACTGGAAACAACATATCCTGAGGCCGCATTCATTGTAGCTGGGGATTTTAACAAAGCAAATTTGAGGAAAACACTACGGAAGTTCTATCAACACATTGACTGAATTACTTGCTTAGGAAAAACACTCGACCACTGCTACTCGCCTTTTCGAGATGCCTACAAGGCCCTCCCCCGCCCTCCCTTTGGCAAATCAGATCACGACTCCATTTTGCTCCTCCCTTCCTATGGGCAAAAACTCAAACAGGAAGTACCTATGCTAAGGTCTATTCAACGCTGGTCTGGCCAATCGGAATCCATGCTTCAAGATTGTTTTAATCATGCGGACTGGGATATGTTCCGGGTAGCCTCTGAGAATAACATTGACGCTTACATGGACACAGTGACTGAGTTCATCAGGAAGTGTATACGGGATGTTGTTCCCACAGTGACTATTAAAACCTACCCAAACCAGAAACCGTGGAAAGATTGCAGCATTCGCGCAAAACTGAAAGCGCAAAACACTGCATTTAGCCATGGCAAGGTGACTGGGAATATGGTTGAATACAAACAGTGTAGTTATTCCCTCTGTAAGGCAATTAAACATTCAAAACATCAGTACAGAGACAAAGTGGAGTCGCAATTCAGCGGCTCAGACACGAGACGTATGTGGCAGGGTCTACAGACAATCACAGATTACAAAGGGAAAACCAGCCACGTCGCGGACACTGACGTAAAGGCTCCCAGACCAAGCTAAACACATTCTTCACCCGCTTTGAGGACAACACAGTGCCACCGACACGGCCCGCTCCCAAGGACTGTGTGCTCTCGTTCTCCGTGGCCGACGTGAGTAAGACGTTTAAGCGTGTTAACCCTCGCAAGGCTGCCGGCCCAGACGGCATCCCTAGCCGTGTCCTCAGAGCGTGCGCAGACCAGCTGGCTGGAGTGTTTACGGACATATTCAATCTCTCCCTTTCCCAGTCTGTTGTCCCCACTTGCTTCAAGATGTCCACCATTGTTCCTGTACTCAAGAAAGCAAAGGTAACTGAACGAAATTACTATCGCCCCGTAGCACTGACTTCTGTCATCATTAAGTGTTTTGAGAGGCTAGTTAAGGATCATATCCCCTCTACCTTACCTGACAGCCTAGACCCACTTCAATTTGCTTACCGCCCCAATAGATCCACAGATTATGCAATCGCCATCGCACTGCACACTGCCCTATCCCATCTGGACAAAAGGAATACCTACATCAGAATGCTGTTCATTGACTATAGCTCAGCCTTCAACAACATAGTACCCTCCAAGCTCATCATTAAGCTTGGGGCCCTGGGTCTGAACTCCGCCCTGTGCAACTGGGTCTTGGACTTCTTGACGGGCTGCCACCAGGTGGTGATGGTAGGAAACAACACCTCCACTTCGCTGATCCTCAACACAGGGGCCCCACAAGGGTGCGTGCTCAGCCCCCTCCTGTACTCCCTGTTCACCCATGACTGCGTGGCCACGCACGCCTCCAATTCAATCATCAAGTTTGCAGACGACACATCGGTAGTAGGCCTGATTACCAACAATGACGAGACAACCTACAGGGAGGAGGTGAGGGCCCCGGTGGAGTGGTGCCAGGAAAATAACCTCTCCCTCAACATCAACAAAACTAAGGAGCTGATCGTGGACTTCAGGAAACAGCAGAGGGAGCATGCCCCTATCCACATCGACGGAACCGCAGTGGAGAAGGTGGTAAGCTTCAAGCTCCTCTGTGTTCACATCACTGACAATCTGAAATGGTCCACCCACACAGACAGTGTGGTGAAGAATGCGCAACAGCGCCTCTTCAACCTCAGGAGGCTGAAGAAATTTGGCTTGGCCCTTAAGACCATCAGCAACTTTTACAGATACACAATTGAGAGCATCCTGTCGGGCTGTATTACCGCCTGGTACAGCAACTGCACCACCCGCATCCGCAAGGCTCTGCAGTGGGTGGTGCGGTCTGCCCAACGCATCACCTACAGCACCTGATGTCACAGGAAGGCCAAAGAGATCATCAAGGACATCAACCACCCCGCTATCATCCAGAAGGCGAGGTCAGTACAGGTGCATCAAAGCTGGGACCGAGAGACTGAAAAACAGCTTCTATCTCAAGGCCATCAAACTGTTAAATAGCCATCACTAGCCAGCTACCACCCGGTTACTCAACCCTGCACCTAAGAGGCTGCTGCCCTATATACACAGACATGAAATCACTGGCCACTTTAGTAATGGAACTCTAGTCACTTTAATAATGTTTATACATGTATACTGCTTTACTCATCTCATATGTATACAGTGCCTTGCAAAAGTATTCATCCCCCTTCACGTTTTTCCTATTTTGTTGCATTACAACCTGCAATTTAAATGGATTTTAATTTCCATTTCATGTAATGGACATACAGAAAATAGTCCAAATTGGTGAAGTGAAATGAAAAAAAATTACTTGGCTTTAACTGGGCTTTACGGAAGAGTGGCCAGATAAAAGCCATTACTTAAAGAAAAAAATAAGCAAATGTTTGGTGTTTGCCTAAAGGCATGTGGGAGACTCCACAAACATATGGAAGAATGTACTCTTGTCAGATGAGACTAAAATTGAGGTTTTTAGCCATCAAGGAAAACGCTATGTCTGGCGCAAACCCAACACCTCTCATCACCCCGAGAACACCATCCCCACAGTGAAGTATGGTGGTGGCAGCATCATGTTGTGGGGATGTTTTTCATTCGGCAGGGACTGGGAAACTGGTCAGAATTGAAGGAATGATGGATGGTGCTAAATACAGGGAAATTATTGAGGGAAACCTGTTTCAGTCTTCCAGAGATTTGAAGTCACTTGTTAAATCCAGAAAGAAGGATTTTTAAGCCTCGAGACAATTGAGACATAGATTGTGTATGTGTGCCATTCAGAGGGTAAATGGGAAGACAAAATATTTAAGTGCCTTTGAACGTGGGAAGCATTGGAGTAAACAATGGCCAGCATCCCTGTGGAATGCTTTCGACACCTTGTAGAGTCAATGCCCCGACGAATTGAGGCTGTTCTGAGGGCAAAAGGGTTTTGTACACTCAGTGTATATTAACGCCAGGCATTACTGGAACCATGTAGTCCAAAAAGTTATACTTTTGAATCATCTGTCCATAGAACGTTCTTCCAAGAGTCTTGATGATCATCCAGGTGCTTTTTGGCAAACTTGAGTCAACTTTTTGGATGAGATGGGTCCCATTATGCCTGGCGAAAACCAAACACTGCATTCCACAGTAAGAACATCATACCAAAGGTCAAGCATGGTGGTGGTGGTGTGATGGTTTGGGGATGCTTTGCTGCCTCAGGACCTGGACGACTTGCCTTAATAGAAGGAACCATGAATTCTGCTCTGTATCAGAGAATTCTACAAGAGAATGTCAGACCATCCGTCTGTGAGCTGAAGCTGAAGCGCAGCTGGGTCATGCAGCAAGACAATGATCCAAAACACACAATCAAGTCTACATGAAAATTGCTAAAAAGCAACAAATGTGAAGTTTTGGAATGGCCTAGTCAAAGTCCAGACCTAATCCCAATTGAGATGTTGTGGCAGGACTTGAAACGAGCAGTTCATGCTTGAAAACCCACACATCACTGAGTTAAAGCAGTTCTGCATAGAAGAGTGGGCCAAAATTCCTCCACAGCGACGTGAGAGACTGATCAACAACTACAGGAAGCATTTGGTTGGAGTCATTGCAGCTAATGGTGGCACAACCAGTTATTGAGTGTAAGGGGGCAATTACTTTTTCACACAGGGGAATTGGGTGTTGCATAACTTTGTTTATGAAATAAATATGTAATTGCTGTGTTATTTGTTCACTTTTGTTCCCTTTCTCTAATATTAGGTCTATAGTGGCGCCGGAGAAGATGGCTGCCGTTTTACAGCCCTCTAACCAATTGTACTATTATGTGTGTTTTTCCACGTTATTTGTAATTTATTTTGTACATAATGTTTCTGCCATCGTCTCTTATAACCAAAAAGAGCTTCTGGATATCAGGACAGCGATTACTCACCTTGTATTGGACGAAGATTTTTTCTTCAACGAGGCGGCCACGAAGGATATCCTACAGACACCCGACAAGGCCCAAATCCCCGTCATTCGCATGAGGAAGAGACGGAGATATCGTGGACGTAGGTCGGGGTGCCTTGTAAGGATCCGACAGCGAGCGAGTAAACTGCCTCTCCCATCAATCCTATTAGCCAATCTTCAATCATTTGAGAATAAATGGGATGACCTAAGATTACGGTTATCCTATCAACGGGACATTAAAAACTGTAATATCTTATGTTTCACCAAGTCGTGGCTGAACGACGACATGGACAACACACAGCTAGCGGGCTATACGCTACGTCGGCAGGATAGAACGGCTGACTCCGGTATGACAAGGGGTGGCGGTCTGTGTATATTTGTAAACAACAGCTGGTGCACAAAATCAAATACTAAGGAAGTCTCGAGGTTTTGCTCGCCTGAGGTAGAGTATCTTATGATAAGCTGTAGACCACACTATTTACCAAGAGACTTTTCATCTATATTTTTCATAGCTGTCTATTTACCATCACAAACCAATGCCGGCATTACAATTGCACTGAATGAGCTGTTTAAGGCCATAAGTCAACAGGAAAATGCTCATCCAGAGGCAGCGCTCCTAGTGGCTGGGGACTTTAATGCAGGGAAACTTAAATCCATTCTACCTAATTTCTACCAACATGTTAAATGTGCAAACAGAGGAAAAAAAACTCTAGACCACCTTTACTCCACACACAGAGACGCATACAAAGCTCTCCCTCGCCCTCCATTCGGCAAATCTGACCATAACTCTATCCTCATGATTCCTGCTTATAAGAAAAAACTAAAGCAGGAAGCACCAGTGACTCGGTTAATAAAAAAGTTGTCAGATGACGCAGATGCTAAGCTACAGGACTGTTTTGCTAGCACAGACTGGAACATGTTCCGGGATTCTTCAGATAGCATTGAGGAGTACACCACATAAGTCACTGGCTTCATCAATAAGTGCATCGATGATGTCGTCCCCCACAGTGACCGTACGTACATACCCCAACCAGAAGCCATGGATTACAGGAAACATCCGCACTGAGCTAAAGGGTAGAGCTGCCGCTTTCAAGGAGCGGGACTCTAACCCGGACGCTTATAAGAAATCCCGCTATGCCCTCTGACGAACCATCAAACAGGAAAGAGTCAATACAGGACTAAGAATGAATCGTACTACACCGGCTCTGACGCTCGTCGGATGTGGCAGGGCTTGAAAACTATTACAGACTACAAAGGGAAGCACAGCCACGAGCTGCCCAGTGACACAAGACTTCTAGACGAGCTAAACCACTTCTATGCTCGCTTCGAGGCAAGCAACACTGAAGCATGCATGAGAGCACCAGCTGTTCCGGATGACTATGTGATCACGCTCTCCGTAGCCGATGTGAGTAAGACTTTTAAGCAGGTCAACATTCACAAGGCCGCAGGGCCAGACGGATTACCAGAACGTCTTCACTGACATTTTCAACATGTCCCTGACTGAGTCTGTAATACCAACATGTTTCAAGCAGACCACCATAGTCCCCGTGCCCAAGGACACTAAGATAACCTGCCTAAATGACTACCGACCCGTAGCACTGACGTCTGTAGCCATGAAGTGCTTTGAAAGGCTGGTCATGGCTCACATCAACACCATTATCCCAGAAACCCTAGACCCACTCCAATTTGCATACCGCCCCAACAGATCCACAGATGATGCAATCTCTATTGCACTCCACACTGCCCTTTCCCACCTGGACAAGAGGAACACCTACGTGGGAATGCTATTCATTAACTACAACTCAGCATTCAACACCATAGTGCCCTCAAAGCTCATCACTAAGCTAAGGATCCTGGGACTAAACACCTCCCTCTGCAACTGGATCCTGGACTTCCTGACGGGCCGCCCCCAGGTGGTAAGAGTAGGTAACAACACATCTGCCACACTGATCCTCAACACAGGGGCCCCTCAGGGGTGCGTGCTCAGTCCCCTCCTGTACTCCCTGTTCACCCATGACTACATGGCCAGGCACGACTCCAACACCATCATTAAGTTTGCCGACGACACAACAGTGGTAGGCCTGATCACCGACAACGATGAGACAGCCTATAGGGAGGAGGTCAGAGACCTGGCCGTGTGGTGCCAGGATAACAACCTCTCCCTCAACGTGACCAAGACAAAGGAGATGATTGTGGACTACAGGAAAAAAAAGAGGCCTTAGCACGCCCCCATTCTCATCGACGGGGCTGTAGTGGAACAGGTTGAGAGCTTCAAGTTCCTTGGTGTCCACATCACCAGCGAACTATCATGGTCCAAACACACCAAGACAGTCATGAAGAGGGCACGACAAAGCCTATTCCCCCTCAGGAGACTGAAAGGATTTGGCATGGGTCCTCAGATCCTCAAAACATTCTACAGCTGCACCATCGAGAGCATCCTGACTGGTTGCATCACCGCCTGGTATGGCAACTGCTTGGCCTCTGACCGCAAGGCACTACAGAGGGTAGTGCATACGGCCCAGTACATCACTGGGGTCAAGCTTCCTGCCATCCAGGACCTCCATACCAGGCGGTGTCAGAGGAAGGCCCTCAAAATTGTCAAAGACTCCAGCCACCCTAGTCATAGACTGTTCTCTCTGCTACCGCACGGCAAGCGGTACAGGAGTGCCAAGTCTAGGTCCAAAAGACTTCTCAACAGCTTCTACCCCCAAGCCATAAGACTCCTGAACAGCTAATCATGGCTACCCAGACTATTTGCACTGCCCCCCCACCCCCACCCCCACCCCATATTTTTACACTGCTGCTACTCTGTTAATTATTTATGCATAGTCACTTTAACTCTACCCACATGTACATATTACTTCAACTACCTCAACTAGCCGGTGCCCCCGCACATTGACTCTGCACCGGTACCCCCCTGTATACAGTGGGGAGAACAAGTATTTGATACACTGCCGATTTTGCAGGTTTTCCTACTTACAAAGCATGTAGAGGTCTGTAATTTTTATCATAGGTACACTTCAACTGTGAGAGACGGAATCTAAAACAAAAATCCAGAAAATCACATTGTATGATTTTTAAGTAATTAATTTGCATTTTATTGCATGACATAAGTATTTGATCACCTACCAACCAGTAAGAATTCCGGCTCTCACAGACCTGTTAGTTATTCTTTAAGAAGCCCTCCTGTTCTCCACTCATTACCTGTATTAACTGCATCTGTTTGAACTCGTTACCTGTGTAAAAGACACCTGTCCACACACTCAATCAAACAGACTCCAACCTCTCCACAATGGCCAACACCAGAGAGCTGTGTAAGGACATCAGGGATAAAATTGTAGACCTGCACAAGGCTGGGATGGGCTACAGGACAATAGGCAAGCAGCTTGGTGAGAAGGCAACAACTGTTGGCACAATTATTAGAAAATGGAAGAAGTTCAAGATGACGGTCAATCACCCTCGGTCTGGGGCTCCATGTAAGATCTCACCTCGTGGGGCATCAATGATCATGAGGAAGGTGAGGGATCAGCCCAGAACTACACGGCAGGACATGGTCAATGACCTGAAGAGAGCTGGGACCACAGTCTCAAAGAAAACCGGGATGTTGTTCCCACAGTGACTATTAAAACCTACCCAAACCAGAAACCGTGGAAAGATTGCAGCATTCACGCAAAACTGAAAGCGCAAAACACTGCATTTAGCCATGGCAAGGTGACTGGGAATATGGTCGAATACAAACAGTGTAGTTATTCCCTCTGTAAGGCAATTAAACATTCAAAACATCAGTACAGAGACAAAGTGGAGTCGCAATTCAGCGGCTCAGACACGAGACGTATGTGGCAGGGTCTACAGACAATCACAGATTACAAAGGGAAAACCAGCCACGTCGCGGACACTGACGTAAAGGCTCCCAGACCAAGCTAAACACATTCTTCACCCGCTTTGAGGACAACACAGTGCCACCGACACGGCCCGCTCCCAAGGACTGTGTGCTCGTTCTCCGTGGCCGACGTGAGTAAGACGTTTAAGCGTGTTAACCCTCGCAAGGCTGCCGGCCCAGACGGCATCCCTAGCCGTGTCCTCAGAGCGTGCGCAGACCAGCTGGCTGGAGTGTTTACGGACATATTCAATCTCTCCCTTTCCCAGTCTGTTGTCCCCACTTGCTTCAAGATGTCCACCATTGTTCCTGTACTCAAGAAAGCAAAGGTAACTGAACGAAATTACTATCGCCCCGTAGCACTGACTTCTGTCATCATTAAGTGTTTTGAGAGGCTAGTTAAGGATCATATCACCTCTACCTTACCTGACAGCCTAGACCCACTTCAATTTGCTTACCGCCCCAATAGATCCACAGATTATGCAATCGCCATCGCACTGCACACTGCCCTATCCCATCTGGACAAAAGGAATACCTACATCAGAATGCTGTTCATTGACTATAGCTCAGCCTTCAACAACATAGTACCCTCCAAGCTCATCATTAAGCTTGGGGCCCTGGGTCTGAACTCCGCCCTGTGCAACTGGGTCTTGGACTTCTTGACGGGCTGCCACCAGGTGGTGATGGTAGGAAACAACACCTCCACTTCGCTGATCCTCAACACAGGGGCCCCCACAAGGGTGCGTGCTCAGCCCCCTCCTGTACTCCCTGTTCACCCATGACTGCGTGGCCACGCACGCCTCCAATTCAATCATCAAGTTTGCAGACGACACATCGGTAGTAGGCCTGATTACCAACAATGACGAGACAACCTACAGGGAGGAGGTGAGGGCCCCGGTGGAGTGGTGCCAGGAAAATAACCTCTCCCTCAACATCAACAAAACTAAGGAGCTGATCGTGGACTTCAGGAAACAGCAGAGGGAGCATGCCCCTATCCACATCGACGGAACCGCAGTGGAGAAGGTGGTAAGCTTCAAGCTCCTCTGTGTTCACATCACTGACAATCTGAAATGGTCCACCCACACAGACAGTGTGGTGAAGAATGCGCAACAGCGCCTCTTCAACCTCAGGAGGCTGAAGAAATTTGGCTTGGCCCTTAAGACCATCAGCAACTTTTACAGATGCACAATTGAGAGCATCCTGTCGGGCTGTATTACCGCCTGGTACAGCAACTGCACCACCCGCATCCGCAAGGCTCTGCAGTGGGTGGTGCGGTCTGCCCAACGCATCACCTACAGCACCTGATGTCACAGGAAGGCCAAAGAGATCATCAAGGACATCAACCACCCCGCTATCATCCAGAAGGCGAGGTCAGTACAGGTGCATCAAAGCTGGGACCGAGAGACTGAAAAACAGCTTCTATCTCAAGGCCATCAAACTGTTAAATAGCCATCACTAGCCAGCTACCACCCGGTTACTCAACCCTGCACCTAAGAGGCTGCTGCCCTATATACACAGACATGAAATCACTGGCCACTTTAGTAATGGAACTCTAGTCACTTTAATAATGTTTATACATGTATACTGCTTTACTCATCTCATATGTATACAGTGCCTTGCAAAAGTATTCATCCCCCTTCACGTTTTTCCTATTTTGTTGCATTACAACCTGCAATTTAAATGGATTTTTATTTGCATTTCATGTAATGGACATACAGAAAATAGTCCAAATTGGTGAAGTGAAATGAAAAAAAATTACTTGGCTTTAACTGGGCTTTACGGAAGAGTGGCCAGATAAAAGCCATTACTTAAAGAAAAAAATAAGCAAATGTTTGGTGTTTGCCTAAAGGCATGTGGGAGACTCCACAAACATATGGAAGAATGTACTCTTGTCAGATGAGACTAAAATTGAGGTTTTTAGCCATCAAGGAAAACGCTATGTCTGGCGCAAACCCAACACCTCTCATCACCCCGAGAACACCATCCCCACAGTGAAGCATGGTGGTGGCAGCATCATGTTGTGGGGATGTGTTTCATTCGGCAGGGACTGGGAAACTGGTCAGAATTGAAGGAATGATGGATGGTGCTAAATACAGGGAAATTATTGAGGGAAACCTGTTTCAGTCTTCCAGAGATTTGAAGTCACTTGTTTAATCCAGAAAGAAGGATTTTTAAGCCTCGAGACAATTGAGACATAGATTGTGTATGTGTGCCATTCAGAGGGTAAATGGGCAAGACAAAATATTTAAGTGCCTTTGAACGTGGGAAGCATTGGAGTAAACAATGGCCAGCATCCCTGTGGAATGCTTTCGACACCTTGTAGAGTCAATGCCCCGACGAATTGAGGCTGTTCTGAGGGCAAAAGGGTTTTGTACACTCAGTGTATATTAACGCCAGGCATTACTGGAACCATGTAGTCCAAAAAGTTATACTTTTGAATCATCTGTCCATAGAACGTTCTTCCAAGAGTCTTGATGATCATCCAGGTGCTTTTTGGCAAACTTGAGTCAACTTTTTGGATGAGATGGGTCCCATTATGCCTGGCGAAAACCAAACACTGCATTCCACAGTAAGAACATCATACCAAAGGTCAAGCATGGTGGTGGTGGTGTGATGGTTTGGGGATGCTTTGCTGCCTCAGGACCTGGACGACTTGCCTTAATAGAAGGAACCATGAATTCTGCTCTGTATCAGATAATTCTACAAGAGAATGTCAGACCATCCGTCTGTGAGCTGAAGCTGAAGCGCAGCTGGGTCATGCAGCAAGACAATGATCCAAAACACACAATCAAGTCTACATGAAAATTGCTAAAAAGCAACAAATGTGAAGTTTTGGAATGGCCTAGTCAAAGTCCAGACCTAATCCCAATTGAGATGTTGTGGCAGGACTTGAAACGAGCAGTTCATGCTTGAAAACCCACACATCACTGAGTTAAAGCAGTTCTGCATAGAAGAGTGGGCCAAAATTCCTCCACAGCGACGTGAGAGACTGATCAACAACTACAGGAAGCATTTGGTTGGAGTCATTGCAGCTAAAGGTGGCACAACCAGTTATTGAGTGTAAGGGGGCAATTACTTTTTCACACAGGGGAATTGGGTGTTGCATAACTTTGTTTATGAAATAAATATGTAATTGCTGTGTTATTTGTTCACTTTTGTTCCCTTTCTCTAATATTAGGTCTATAGTGGCGCCGGAGAAGATGGCTGCCGTTTTACAGCCCTCTAACCAATTGTACTATTATGTGTGTTTTTCCGCGTTATTTGTAATTTATTTTGTACATAATGTTTCTGCCATCGTCTCTTATAACCAAAAAGAGCTTCTGGATATCAGGACAGCGATTACTCACCTTGTATTGGACGAAGATTTTTTCTTCAACGAGGCGGCCACGAAGGATATCCTACAGACACCCGACAAGGCCCAAATCCCCGTCATTCGCATGAGGAAGAGACGGAGATATCGTGGACGTAGGTCGGGGTGCCTTGTAAGGATCCGACGGCGAGCGAGTAAACTGCCTCTCCCATCAATCCTATTAGCCAATCTTCAATCATTTGAGAATAAATGGGATGACCTAAGATTACGGTTATCCTATCAACGGGACATTAAAAACTGTAATATCTTATGTTTCACCAAGTCGTGGCTGAACGACGACATGGACAACACACAGCTAGCGGGCTATACGCTACGTCGGCAGGATAGAACGGCTGACTCCGGTATGACAAGGGGTGGCGGTCTGTGTATATTTGTAAACAACAGCTGGTGCACAAAATCAAATACTAAGGAAGTCTCGAGGTTTTGCTCGCCTGAGGTAGAGTATCTTATGATAAGCTGTAGACCACACTATTTACCAAGAGACTTTTCATCTATATTTTTCATAGCTGTCTATTTACCACCACAAACCAATGCTGGCATTACAATTGCACTGAATGAGCTGTTTAAGGCCATAAGTCAACAGGAAAATGCTCATCCAGAGGCAGCGCTCCTAGTGGCTGGGGACTTTAATGCAGGGAAACTTAAATCCATTCTACCTAATTTCTACCAACATGTTAAATGTGCAAACAGAGGAAAAAAAACTCTAGACCACCTTTACTCCACACACAGAGACGCATACAAAGCTCTCCCTCGCCCTCCATTCGGCAAATCTGACCATAACTCTATCCTCATGATTCCTGCTTATAAGAAAAAACTAAAGCAGGAAGCACCAGTGACTCGGTTAATAAAAAAGTTGTCAGATGACGCAGATGCTAAGCTACAGGACTGTTTTGCTAGCACAGACTGGAACATGTTCCGGGATTCTTCAGATAGCATTGAGGAGTACACCACATAAGTCACTGGCTTCATCAATAAGTGCATCGATGATGTCGTCCCCACAGTGACCGTACGTACATACCCCAACCAGAAGCCATGGATTACAGGAAACATCCGCACTGAGCTAAAGGGTAGAGCTGCCGCTTTCAAGGAGCGGGACTCTAACCCGGACGCTTATAAGAAATCCCGCTATGCCCTCTGACGAACCATCAAACAGGAAAGAGTCAATACAGGACTAAGAATGAATCGTACTACACCGGCTCTGACGCTCGTCGGATGTGGCAGGGCTTGAAAACTATTACAGACTACAAAGGGAAGCACAGCCACGAGCTGCCCAGTGACACAAGACTTCTAGACGAGCTAAACCACTTCTATGCTCGCTTCGAGGCAAGCAACACTGAAGCATGCATGAGAGCACCAGCTGTTCCGGATGACTATGTGATCACGCTCTCCGTAGCCGATGTGAGTAAGACTTTTAAGCAGGTCAACATTCACAAGGCCGCAGGGCCAGACGGATTACCAGAACGTCTTCACTGACATTTTCAACATGTCCCTGACTGAGTCTGTAATACCAACATGTTTCAAGCAGACCACCATAGTCCCCGTGCCCAAGGACACTAAGATAACCTGCCTAAATGACTACCGACCCGTAGCACTGACGTCTGTAGCCATGAAGTGCTTTGAAAGGCTGGTCATGGCTCACATCAACACCATTATCCCAGAAACCCTAGACCCACTCCAATTTGCATACCGCCCCAACAGATCCACAGATGATGCAATCTCTATTGCACTCCACACTGCCCTTTCCCACCTGGACAAGAGGAACACCTACGTGGGAATGCTATTCATTAACTACAGCTCAGCATTCAACACCATAGTGCCCTCAAAGCTCATCACTAAGCTAAGGATCCTGGGACTAAACACCACCCTCTGCAACTGGATCCTGGACTTCCTGACGGGCCGCCCCCAGGTGGTAAGAGTAGGTAACAACACATCTGCCACACTGATCCTCAACACAGGGGCCCCTCAGGGGTGCGTGCTCAGTCCCCTCCTGTACTCCCTGTTCACCCATGACTACATGGCCAGGCACGACTCCAACACCATCATTAAGTTTGCCGACGACACAACAGTGGTAGGCCTGATCACCGACAACGATGAGACAGCCTATAGGGAGGAGGTCAGAGACCTGGCCGTGTGGTGCCAGGATAACAACCTCTCCCTCAACGTGACCAAGACAAAGGAGATGATTGTGGACTACAGGAAAAAAAAGAGGCCTTAGCACGCCCCCATTCTCATCGACGGGGCTGTAGTGGAACAGGTTGAGAGCTTCAAGTTCCTTGGTGTCCACATCACCAGCGAACTATCATGGTCCAAACACACCAAGACAGTCATGAAGAGGGCACGACAAAGCCTATTCCCCTCAGGAGACTGAAAGGATTTGGCATGGGTCCTCAGATCCTCAAAACATTCTACAGCTGCACCATCGAGAGCATCCTGACTGGTTGCATCACCGCCTGGTATGGCAACTGCTTGGCCTCTGACCGCAAGGCACTACAGAGGGTAGTGCGTACGGCCCAGTACATCACTGGGGTCAAGCTTCCTGCCATCCAGGACCTCCATACCAGGCGGTGTCAGAGGAAGGCCCTCAAAATTGCCAAAGACTCCAGCCACCCTAGTCATAGACTGTTCTCTCTGCTACCGCACGGCAAGCGGTACAGGAGTGCCAAGTCTAGGTCCAAAAGACTTCTCAACAGCTTCTACCCCCAAGCCATAAGACTCCTGAACAGCTAATCATGGCTACCCAGACTATTTGCACTGCCCCCCACCCCCACCCCCCACCCCATATTTTTACACTGCTGCTACTCTGTTAATTATTTATGCATAGTCACTTTAACTCTACCCACATGTACATATTACTTCAACTACCTCAACTAGCTGGTGCCCCCGCACATTGACTCTGCACCGGTACCCCCCCTGTATACAGTGGGGAGAACAAGTATTTGATACACTGCCGATTTTGCAGGTTTTCCTACTTACAAAGCATGTAGAGGTCTGTAATTTTTATCATAGGTACACTTCAACTGTGAGAGACGGAATCTAAAACAAAAATCCAGAAAATCACATTGTATGATTTTTAAGTAATTAATTTGCATTTTATTGCATGACATAAGTATTTGATCACCTACCAACCAGTAAGAATTCCGGCTCTCACAGACCTGTTAGTTATTCTTTAAGAAGCCCTCCTGTTCTCCACTCATTACCTGTATTAACTGCATCTGTTTGAACTCGTTACCTGTGTAAAAGACACCTGTCCACACACTCAATCAAACAGACTCCAACCTCTCCACAATGGCCAACACCAGAGAGCTGTGTAAGGACATCAGGGATAAAATTGTAGACCTGCACAAGGCTGGGATGGGCTACAGGACAATAGGCAAGCAGCTTGGTGAGAAGGCAACAACTGTTGGCACAATTATTAGAAAATGGAAGAAGTTCAAGATGACGGTCAATCACCCTCGGTCTGGGGCTCCATGTAAGATCTCACCTCGTGGGGCATCAATGATCATGAGGAAGGTGAGGGATCAGCCCAGAACTACACGGCAGGACCTGGTCAATGACCTGAAGAGAGCTGGGACCACAGTCTCAAAGAAAACCATTAGTAACACACTACGCCGTCATGGATTAAAATCCTGCAGCGCATGCAAGGTCCCCTTGCTCAAGCCAGCGCATGTCCAGGCCCGTCTGAAGTTTGCCAATGACCATCTGGATGATCCAGAGGAGGAATGGGAGAAGGTCTTGTGGTCTGATGAGACAAAAATAGAGCTTTTTGGTCTAAACTCCACTCGCCGTGTTTGGAGGAAGAAGAAGGATGAGTACAACCCCAAGAACACCATCCCAACCATGAAGCATGGAGGGGGAAACATCATTCTTTGGGGATGCTTTTCTGCAAAGGGGACAGGACGACTGCACCGTATTGAGGGGAGGATGGATGGGGCCATGTATCGCGAGATCTGGGCCAACAACCTCCTTCCCTCAGTAAGAGCATTGAAGATCGGTCGTGGCTGGGTCCTCCAGCATGACAACGACCCGAAACACACAGCCAGGGCAACTAAGGAGTGGCTCCGTAAGAAGCATCTCAAGGTCCTGGAGTGGCCTAGCCAGTCTCCATACCTGAACCCAATAGAAAATATTTGGAGGGAGCTGAAAGTCCGTATTGTCCAGCGACAGCCCCGAAACCTGAAGGATCTGGAGAAGGTCTGTATGGAGGAGTGGGCCAAAATCCCTGCTGCAGTGTGTGCAAACCTGGTCAAGACCTACAGGAAACGTATGATCTCTGTAATTGCAAATAAAGGTTTCTGTACCAAATATTAAGTTGTGCTTTTCTGATGTATCAAATACTTATGTCATGCAATAAAATGCAAATTAATTACTTAAAAATCATACAATGTGATTTTCTGGATTTTTGTTTTAGATTCCGTCTCACACTGTTGAAGTGTACCTATGATAAAAATTACAGACCTCTACATGCTTTGTAAGTAGAAAAACTTGCAAAATCGGCAGTGTATCAAATACTTGTTCTCCCCACTGTATATAGCCTCCCTACTCTTATTTTATTTTACTTCTGCTCTTTTTTTCTCAACACTTTTTTGTTGTTGTTTTATTTTACTTTTTTTTATTAAAAATACATGCACTGTTGGTTAAGGGCTGTAAGTAAGCATTTCACTGTAATGTCTGCACCTGTTGTATTAGGCGCATGTGGCCAATAAAATTTGATTTGATTTGATTTGAAGATCTGATAACATTCAGTATCAGAAATATGCAAACGTAGAGAAAATTAGAAAGGGGGCAAATACTTTTTCATAGCACTGTAGCTGCACCAGACCAGTTGGTGGTACTATAGATGTCATTGCCACCAGTGGCACCATAAGATACTAGAGCAATAATTATTGATCAAGTGAACTTTGTCTCATGCAAATGAATGTTAGATTTAAATTATGCAGACAAACTGTATCTGTATAATCACAAATTATTGACCTTTTATGTGGTCTGAATGTTGAGAAAAGTTGATATTTTATTAAGTAAAATTAGAAACCGGAAGTCCTGCCACTTGTGCACTTAGCGTATTACAGCTGCGAGAGTGTATTGAAGCATTTTGGAACGCTAATGTGGGGTGTACCCACTGAGATTTAAATCAACATGGTAAGGCTTTCACTGATTGCAGATAAAGGAAGATACAGTAGTTCCTAAATGATAGAGTGCTTGCTTTGTTATCCAACTGATCTTGTGTCCTTTCTGTCATCTTGTGAACCCCGTTCATTGCTGCTCGCAGCTATATCATTGTAGATCTTATCATTTTAGTGAGCAGTACAGCATGATATGGATGTCTCTTTTCATGGTAAAACGATTTAGCTAAGTTAAGTATAACATCGTCATGTTTGTCGGAAAGATAGGGAGTTTTGAAGATATACTTTGCCTCATGAAAGTATAATATAGTACACTGCTCTGAAAAGTGCAGGTCAGATTTGTTCTGTGGCATCTCTGTATAGAAGAGATGTATTCTGAAATGCTTCATCCAGACACATACAGGGAGAGGAGAGGAGAGGAGAGGAGAGGAGAGGAGAGGAGAGGAGAGGAGAGGAGAGGAGAGGAGAGGAGAGGAGAGGAGGAGAGGAGAGGAGAGGAGAGGAGAGGAGAGGAGAGGAGAGGAGAGGAGAGGAGAGGAGAGGAGAGAGGAGAGGAGAGAGGAGAGAGGAGGGGAGAGGAGAGGAGAGGAGAGAGGATAGAAATGAGCAAAAGGGTGGAAAAGAGAGAAGAGGAGATACTATCAAAGTCTCTCAATGTGCCATTTGTTATGATGCGGGTAGCGTCAAAGGACATAAGCAGGCTTTAACTGCGCTATAAAGCATTGTGACAGGGTCTCTGAAGAGCTCCATGATGACACTGGCTATAAACCTATGCAGATGGTTGCAGATGATCAGTACAGTGTGAGAGGAATACAAATATGATGACTGCAGTAAGTCTTATTTGAAAGTGTAGATCATGACAGGACAAAAGAGAAGCAATGCTTTAACTGTGGGTTTCGTGATTTACACAGAACTATGATTAGCCTACTACTACAACTACTTGCAGTATACATAGTAAAACTAAAAAAGGTATATTTTCTGAAGAAAATGTATTTGCGTGCTTTTGTATTTAGTAGTCTTAGATCTATAATCTAGTTAGATGTGTAGTTAGCATACGATCTAGATCAGAAATATTGGTGTAGATACATACTTGTAGTATATATATTAAAACCAGTTTTACCCATATTATTTTCCTGGAAAATCCATAAACTTTTCTTGTGTGAAACAGTACAAACATTTATTTAATTTTCATTAAACCCAATAAACCCATATGAAGGTCAGTCTAAGCTATATTACTTTATACTACATACTACTACTACTACTACTACATTTACATTTTACATTTTAGTCATTTAGCAGACGCTCTTATCCAGAGCGACTTACAGTTAGTGAGTACATACATTTTCATACTACTGCTACTACTACTACACCATTGAGTGCGTTTACATGCACACTAATAATTAGATATTAAACTGATTATGGCAGTAGGCCGAGTATGGCATTAGTCATGTAAACACCTTACTCTGCTTATCTTAATCGGCGTACGGCCATAATTGAAGTAAGCATACATTGATTAAAACACCTGGTTTTCTGAGCAGTCTTTAGAATGATTAGGACATGTAAACACCTTAATCAGAGTTACAGTGGTGTATTTGATCTGCACATGTGCTAGCACCAGCCGAGCGAGCCTCCCTCTTTAGCGCGGGTGAAGTGAGTTTGGAACAACTGAAAGTTTGCATCATAGAAGTAGTTGTCACGTACAAACTTCCCAAAAATAACATAGTCGCTGTGGTATAACTTTTTTTGGGGGGGTGATTTCCTGCATTTATCAAAGTCCCATCAGGTAGCCTGATTTCAGATGTGTCCATGTAAACACGTTTATTAGGGAAATTGTTCTTCTTGCAAAGCATGTAAACGATTTAATCGAACTATTTTATTAATCTGTGTAATCATACTCATTGATAATACTACATGTACTCGTAGTATATATAGTACAACTAGTTCTACTGGTATTATTTCTGTGGAAAACGGTGAAACTTTCCTTATGTCAAAAATCAGCAGATACTTTCCTTATGCTACAAAATAGCAAAAACCAGATATGTTGCACTTCAATTAATCCCATTAAAGCCGATATGAAGTGCAATTAAAGCCATATGAAGAGTTTGTCACCTCTGTATGTCCCAGATCTGTGGCTGTATGCCAAATCAGACCCTATTCACTATTTAGTGTACAAATTTTGACCAGAGTCCTATGGGCCCTGCTCAAAAGTAGTGCACTATATAGGGAATATGGTGCCATTTTGGAAGCAACCTGCGTGTTCCATATGGATGTTTATAGAGGTAATTCAGGTTAAGAACCTTGGATACACAGCACAGGCCCACCTGGGAACACAACCTTCTGGTCTCTTAAGCAGCCCTGTGCTAATTGGGCTGGAGGTGTAACTCACAGGGTTTTATATGTAATTAAATCTACACCACAGGCTTCTGCTAATGACTCCCATGGTTGTATGTAAGGTTGATGGCAAAGGCATATAGTAAAAAGCAGTACAAAAGCAGTATAAAAAGCATAATGTTTAAAGCTCATCACTGCTTGTATATTCCATAACAATGCTTATGGAAAAAGAAATACCCGGTAATTATTATGTAAATATGTATTTATTTCATGATGCACTAAAGTCATGTCCGGAGGAATGTTTTGGATTTAAGGTGTATTCTGCATGAAGATTCTGGAAATAATTGTGGCTTGTTATAATCATGTTATATTATTATAGTATTTTATATAACAGTGAAATAATGTCACCAGGAGGCTGCTGCTGGCAAATGAGTCATTTGTTGTGTAATTAATGTTGAATTTAATCCCAGATTTAGATTAAAGAGTAAAGACTCTGGAAATGAGCAAGCTATATGCATTGTTAATGTCTTGGCTGTTTAACATTGATGGTGGCTTTCAATTGTCTCAGACGGGTCTAACATTACAGTACAGGAGCTTCAATATCGTCAAAATGCACCCTTACTGTATGTCTGTACTAACTGACTGTATGTGTGACACCCATGGTTCAAAGCTAATTTGTATAATATTTAGATAGTTTCCTATGTGTGTCATGCAGCAGGGTCCCCTTTAACCTCTGAATGTTGACTGAACCGTGAGTAATTGGGTGGTCAGTTCCTTGGCTAATTAATGTACTGTTATTATGTGCTGCTCCTCTGGGGTCTCTGTGGTGCCTCAGTGCTCGGGGTGTGTGTGTGTGTTTTTGGGGGTGGGGTGGGGGGTGGGAGGAGGTGGAAGCCAGCCCTTATCTACCACTCAGTAAAGTAGACCCATCACCCATCCTCTCAGTCCCTACAAGGCTGGGGTATGTGGTTCAGTACACTGAGGGCTCCCTCCATTCAAGGTCCTCAATGTCCTTGTAAAGGAGCAATGACGCAGGTCACGCAGGGCATCCAAGACACTATAGACAGAGAGGCTGCGTTCCAAATGGAACCATATTCCCTATATTGTCCTTGGTCAAAGGTAGTGCGCTATATAGGGAATTTGAGACGCAACCCTGACTTTCTCTTCTCCCATCCTCATCCCTAAACCCATCAGCTTTATATAATAATAATAACTTTATTTGTTTAATTTATTTGTATGATATCATGACATGCATGTAGGCCGCGCTCTGTCCTTCCAGCATGCTCTGCTCTGCACTCTGACCGCTGGCAGACCGAACAGCCCAGAGCTGAGGGCAGGCAGGCTGCAGCTGAGTGCAGAGAGCCGGATGTTGGCGTGATGCTCCTTGCCAAGTGCCCTCGCTTGTACCATCATGGATGTTGATTTCAATTAGCTCAATCACATGCTCCCAGATTGACCTTTCCCGTTAGGACAGCCAGGGCTGCGGTCTTTTGTTCCAGTTTCTCTACACATTCAGCACCAACGCCATAGGCTAGCAGTGTTTAAATTGTGTGGTTGGTTGGTGTTTGCATGACTCCCGGCGATGGTCTCTCCTCTCCTCTCTCCTCTCCGATCCTCGATTAGGTTGGCCAAGACATTTCAACATTTTAGCAGCGGTTTGCCAAGGTTCATTGGTCAGCTTGACGACCATCAGAGGGGAAAGAGTGAGGGAGGGGGGAGGGAGGGTGTGGATAGTGGGCTTATGATGTAAAGGACTAGGCTAGTAATCAGTCTGAGCAGTGGTCGGTCCTGTGCTGGTGGCTGCGTGGTGGCAGACTGGTGGTTGATGACTGCTGTTGGCAGGATGGTGGTGGAGGAGTGATTGATGCTGGCCTGTTCTCTCATGCAGAGCGCTGCCATGTAGACCCCACTGTGTAAACACAGTCACCGTGGCGATTTTCTTAGCTCCTTAGACCCTGGATTGGTCAGTGGCCAGGGTTGGCTAGCTGAAACGCTGCCCAGAAACAGACAGGTAGCCTAGCATGTAGCTAGCTCACTCCAGCTAATGAAATGCTGCCCCAAAACAGACCGATAGCCTAGCATGTAACTAGTGTCTTGAGCACAGTGTCTTGAGAGTCCCAATCCCAGTCTTTAAATATCCTTAATGTCACTGCCGTGCAGGCTGGGGGCTGGGGCTGGGTCGGCCCTGGCTGGGTCTGGGGCCTACGGGGCCTTTCCTGTGGGTACTCCCTCCCTCCCTCCCTCCCTCCCTCCCTCGCTCCCTCCCCACCAGGCTCCCCTCTCTCAGAATGCGCCCTCCATCCCAAATGCTGAGCTCAGGCCCCGAGATAAGTGCTTCTCCAGAGATGGCCCCTCGCCTGAAATTGCCTTCCACATCTGTGTAAGGATGTAAGGATGTCTAAGATGTACATGTTTTAACATGGTCACCATTAATCACAAGGAGACAGTCAATTAAAGACATCAGGAGCCCAACCAACAGCCATGGGAGCTACAGGAGCCACAGGAGCCATGGGAGCCCCCAACCCAAATGGAAATGTGTCCTGGGTGTTCAGAGGACACAAAATAGAAGAAAATGCTCAGAATCTGAATCGTTATTGTTAAAGAGAATGTGTTCTCAGTTACTTACCTGATTAAAGGCAATACATGAAACGGGGATGAAACTGTTTTTGTCCAATAAGAAAATCATGTTTCTGTTTTCCGTTACAAAATGTTTTGCTATGTGGAGCCCTAATGAACACGGTCCTGTGGCAGACTGGTGGAACAATCCTTGTGGAATAGAAGACGGAGAACGAGAGCGGCACCATTAGAGGAGACCTCCTCGTATTAGCATCACAGTTATTCAGCAGCACTTTAAGGTACACATGGCATGGTGAAGATCTTACTCTAGCCAATGCGGAAAGAATGGACAGTTAGCATATCTGTTGTTAGAGATACAGAGGTTATTGCAGAGGTTATTACAGAAATACACTGAGTGTACAAAACATTAGAAACACATGCTTTCCATGACATGTATACTGCCCAGTTGAATCCAGGTGAAAGCTATGATCCCTTATTCAAGTCACTTGTTAAATCCAGAAAGAAGGATTTTTAAGCCTCGAGACAATTGAGACATAGATTGTGTTTGTGCGCCATTCAGAGGGTGAATGAGCAAGACAAAATATTTAAGTGCCTTTGAACGTGGGAATCATTGGAGCAAACATGGGCCAGCATCCCTGCGGAATGCTTTCGACAACTTGTAGAGTCCATGCCCCGACGAATTGAGGCTGTTCTGAGGGCAAAAGGGTTTTGTACACTCAGTGTATATTAGTGAACCCAGGAGGTTATTCAAAACACATTTTGTTTGATGATGAAGATGTCACCACTCCAGAATCCCCTAGCACAGGGATCCTCAACTAGATTCAGCCGCAGGCCGAATTTTTCTTGAACGGATGGTCAGGGGGCCGGAACATAATTACAAATAATTTGTAGACTGCAAATTGACCGCAAGAAGCCCAAACAGATATAATATTTGATTAAAACAGAATCATTTCAAACCTTGCTTACATTTGTATACGATCACATACAGTGCCTTGCAAAAGTATTAATACCCCTAGAATCTCTTCACATTTTATTGTTACAAAGTGGGATTAAAATGGAATTAATCAAATCAAATCAAATCAACAATCTACACAAAATATGTCTTTTTTTATATATATATATAAATTAAACAACCAAAATATAGTCAGCTCCCTGAGTCGATACATGTTAGAAACACTGTTGGCAGCGATTACAGCTGTGAGTCTATCTGGGTAAGTCTCCAAGAGCTTTACACACCTGGATTGTGCAACATTATCCCTTTATTCTTTTCTGAATTCTTCAAGGTCTGTCAAGATAGACAGCAATTTATCAAGTCTTGCCATAGGTTTTCAAGCAAATTCAAGTCAAAACCGTATCTTGGCCACTCAGGAACATTCACTGTCTTCTTGGTGACAACTCCAGTGTAGATTTGGCATTGTGTTGTAGGTTATTGTCCTGCTGAAAGGTGAATTCCTCTCCCAGTGTCTGGTGAATGCAGACTGAATCAGGTTTCCCTCTAGGATTCTGCCTGTGCTTAGCTCCATCCCGTTTATTTTTATCATGAAAAACTCCCCAGTATTTACCAATGTCTAGCATACCCATACCATGATGCAGACACCACCATGCTTGAAAATAAGGAGGCAGCTACTCAGTGATGTGTTGTTTTGGATTTGCCCCAAACATAAAGCTTTGCATTTAGACCAAAAAGTGTATTCCTTTACGGTATGACGTTAGTGTGCCTTGTATTCTGTATATTTGTATTCTTCTTTTCACTCTGTCATTTAAGTCATTATTGTGGAGTCACTACAATGTTGTTGATCCATTCTCAGTTTTCTCCCATCACAGCCATTGAACTCTGTAGCTGTTTTAAAATCACCAATGGCCTTATGGTTACAACCCTGAGCTGTTTCATTCCTGTTCTGCAGCTCAGTTCAGAAGGACGACTGTATCTTTGATGTGTCTGGGTGGTTTAATACAGTGCCTTGCAAAAGTATTCACCCCCCTTCTCGTTTTTCCTATTTTGTTGCATTACAACCTGTAATTTAAATGGATTTTTATTTGCGTTTCATGTAATGGACATACACAAAATAGTCCAAATTGGTGAAGTGAAATGAAAAAAATAACTTGTTTCAAGAAATTCTAAAAAATAAATAACGGAAAAGTGGTGCGTGCATATGTATTCACCCCCTTTGCTATGAAGCCCCTAAATAAGATCTGGTGCAACCAATTACCTTCAGAAGTCACATAATTAGTTAAATAAAGTCCACCTGTGTGCAATCTTAGTGTCACATGATCTGTCACATGATCTCAGTACATATACACCTGTTCTGAAAGGCCCCAGAGTCTGCAACACCACTAAGCAAGGGGCACCACCAAATAAGCGGCACCATGAAGACCAAGGAGCTCTCCAAACAGGTCAGGGACAAAGTTGTGGAGAAGTACAGATCAGGATTGGGTTATAAAAAAATATCAGAAACTTTGAACATCCCAAGGAATACCATTAAATCCATTATTAAAAAATTTAAAGAATATGGCACCACAGCAAACCTGCCAAGAGAGTGGCGCCCACCAAAAGTCATGGACCAGGCAAGGAGGGCATTAATCAGAGAGGCAACAAAGAGACCAAAGATACCCCTGAAGGAGCTGCAAAGTTCCACAGCGGAGATTGGAGTATCTGTCCATAGGACCACTTTAAGCCGTACACTCCACAGAGCTGGGCTTTACAGAAGAGTGGCCAGAAAAAAGCCATTGCTTAAAGAAAGAAATAAGCAAACACGTTTGGTGTTCGCCAAAAGGCATGTGGGAGACTCCCCGAACATATGGAAGAAGGTACTCTGGTCAGATGAGACAAAAATTGAGCTTTTTGGCCACCAAGGAAAATACTATGTCTGGCGCAAACCCAACACCTCTCATCACCCCGAGAACACATGCTGTGGGGATGTTTTTCAACGGCAGGGACTGGGAAACTGGTCAGAATTGAAGGAATGATGGATGGCGCTAAATCCAGGGAAGTTCTTGAGGGAAACCTGTTTCAGTCTTCCATAGATTTGAGACTGGGACGGAGGTTCACCTTCCAGCAGGACAATGACCCTAAGCATACTGCTAAATCAACACTCAAGTGGTTTAAGGGGAAACATTTACATGTATTGGAATGGCCTAGTCAAAGCCCAGACCTCAATCCAATTGAGAATCTGTGGTATGACTTAAAGATTACTGTACACCAGTGCAACCCATCCAACTTGAAGGAGCTGGAGCAGTTTTGCCTTGAAGAATGGGCAAAAATCCCAGTGGCTAGATGTGCCAAGCTTATAGAGACATACCCCAAGAGACTTGCAGCTGTAATTGAATAGTTTTGCACGCTCAATTGAATAGTTTTGCACGCTCAAGTTTTCTGTTTTTATGTCTTATTTCTTGTTTGTTTCACAAAAAAAATGTTTTGCATCTTCAAAGTGGTAGGCATGTTGTGTAAATCAAATGATACACACCCCCCATTTTATTTCCAGGTTGTAAGGCAACAAAATAGGAAAAATGCCAAGGGGGTGAATACTTTCGCAAGCCAGTGTACATAATCCACAGTATAATTATTAACTTGGCCATGCTTAAAGAGATATTCAAACTCTGATTTGTCATTGTTACCTGTCTACCAATCACTGCCCTTCTTTATGAGGCATTTGAAAAGCTCCCTGGTCTTTGTAGTTGAATCTATGCTTGAAATTCGATATTTGACTGAGGGACCTTACAGATGTTGTATGTATGGAGGACAGAGGAAGGGTTAGTCATTCAAAAATTATGTCAACCCCTATTATTTCACACAGAGTGAGTAAGTTATTATGTGATTTGTTAAGCCATATTTTACTCCTGAACTAATTTAGGCTTGCCTGAAGAAAGGGGCTGAATACAAATGCATCGACTAGATTAGATTTATCACATTTATTTTAATATTTAATAAATGTAAAACAAAATCTTACACTTTGACATAACATAGTATTTTGAGTAGATTATTGTCAAAAAGTTACAATTATACCATTTTAATAAAATCCTCTGTGGGCCACCAGTTGAGGAACCCTGCCCTAGCAGATATCCTTTATCTTGTGTGAAATAATATCCTTCTCTTTCTTTCCCTTTCTTTCTGTCACTGGTGCGTTTGTCATGGACACAGAAGGCTGTAGATGGAGATGTCAAACTGGACCTCTGAGGTCATAGGGTCAGAGAAACTCTTCACTACTGTTGACCTTCATCCAGACAGATTTAGCCACTTGTCAATGCCACACACACACTCACGCACACGCGCACACACACACACACACACACACACACACAAACACACACACACACACACACACACACACACACACACACGCTGTCAACGTTTCTCTTTGACTAACCCCCCTCCAATCTCTTTTGTGATTGCAGACAGCCATAATGAAGATATCACTTTTAGATTTTTGACCCCTATCATCTTTTTGTTGGTTAGTATTCAGGAATTATTATCCTTTGGACAAAGAGTGAGGTCAGGATAGTGAGGGCCCCAGCCCCACCAACCTCTTCTGCAGACAGCCATAATGAAGACATAACTTTTTTATTTCTGAACCGTGTCTTTTTGATGCAATAGCCAAGTAATACTCAACATTCAGAGTCAAGAATAATCCTTAGGACAAAGTAGTGATGTGAGGACATCGAGGGATAATAGTTTTTTTTCTTCACAATGTCAAAGACAGGCTGTTAAAAAAAATAAAGTATATCCATTTGCCTGCGTAATCACATTAAATTGCTCGAAGCTCATTTGCAGATTGTTTGTTGGACCAGACGGAGCTGAGACAGTTTACCCATTTGACAGCTTAGTTAGCGGTCCGGGAAGCTGTGAAATATCACACTTCATGTTTTTCTATTTGAAAGCCACACATAGAGATGTGAAAGAGAATCATTTGATAAGAAACAGGCTTAATTTTGTTCTTCAGTGTCCACCTCCTTGCATTATCTTTCAAATGTAGTCAAACTAAATGCAGTAAATCAGCACATCAACACTACGTACAAGGTAAGGATCTTTTACCTTATTTTACCTTTATTTTACCATTTTGTCCCATTGAGGTCAGAATACCTATTTTTCAATGAAGACATGCTACACAGATTCACAACATTTTAAGAAGTGTGTGACGATAATCGCAACACATTCACGTTGCAAAAAACAACACACGTCAGACCAATAAGACACCACCACTGTACTCAGTAACAAAACAACAACCTCCTGCCTCCTCACCACCACTTTGTTCCTCCTTCGTCCCCTCCTATGTCTGTCTGTGTTCCCCAGACAGTGTTGGAGCAGGTCAGAGGTCATTGTCACTGTGTACCCAGGTCTGCAAACAGCTCATTAGCCAAGCTGCAGTCTCACTGGGGACAGAGCTCCTGGGAAGACTCGCTACTCCGCACACACACACCCATGCACACACACATGCGCTACCCTGCCGCTGCGCTGGTACATGTGTGTGTTTGTGTGTCTGGTAACCCAAGACCTCAGGTTTGTTTAGAGCCCTCATAGGGGACTCACTCCTTCATAGTGTTAGTTCTGTTGTTTGTCTGTCTCATGTTTAATTAATAATTAACTCATGTCAATTGTGTGTTTAAACACATGCTGTAACATCATGGAAAAGACAGAGGAAGAAAAGGTAATGTCAGGATGATGAGCTTTGTTTGTTTAAATGGTGCGGCCTTCTTATTCTGTATTATTCTAACCCAATAATTGATGTCCATATAAAGCAAATATAAATAAAAAAATGATCTCCATTAAATGTGAATACAAATTATGGCCAATACGCAATGATTTAAGAAGACTATAGAATCTTGCTGAATGTACATAAAAGCTATTTGGGAAGTCACAATACATCTCTTGACTTAATTCAGGCCATAAAGAGAGGAAATGACCGTGACCACAGACTAAATATAATACCTGGATTTTCCCCATTCCTCCCCGTTTCTTGCAAAATACCACAATTAGGTCCAATGTTTCTCCCTGATCATCCTCAGAGGTGGAGGTGTTTAAAACACTAATAACCATCCTGACAGTTTGATAGCTTGAGGAAAATACCACATTATTTGTGTTAGAGGATGGCGGGTGCTGGGAGGTGGTACTGTACGGTCACCACCACCGTGCCCAGGCAGTGACAGTGTCGTGTTGCGTCCCAAATGGCACCCTATTCCCTATGTAGTGCACTACTTTTGACCAGGACCCATGGAGCTCTGATCAAAAGTAATGCACTATATTGGGAATAGGGTTCCATGAATTGGGACACAATAACAGTCAAACCCTAGTTAATGAACCCCTCCTGATATGATCAGGTGGTCTGATCTCTCCCTTTTTGGGTCTGCTGGCTCTGCTGAAAACAGACCATAACTGCATCCCAAATGGCACCCTATTCCCTATATAGTGCACTACATTTGACCAGGACATTATGGGCCCAGGTCAAAAGTAGTGCACTACATAGGGAATAGGGTGTTATTTGGGACACATCCCATAATAATAATAATAGTAATAATAATAATAATAATAATAATAATAATAATCAGTTTCAGCTTTACTATTTCAACCTGTTTGAGTCCCTGATTCAGTCTGATAATTATCTACCAGCTTCGTCTGTAGTCTGGTGTGTTTAGCTCCATCCTCCATCCTCCATCCACCATCCTCCATCCTATCTTCATTAATAACTATGAGGTCCAGGGTTAAAATCTCATTTAATTGCCTTTATGTTAATAACATTATGAATAGCTGGAGCGGCTGAGGCGGATTGCAGAGGAGAGAGAGAGATTACGTCCCAAATGGCACCCTATTCCCTTCATAGTGCAAGTGCACTACTTTTGACCAGAGCCCTATGGGCCCTGGTCAAAGTAGTACACAATGTAGGGAATAGGGTTTCATTTGGGACGGAACCAAAGAGTGTAATTCTGTCCAATAGCTAGTTTGCACGTTGCATAGCCCCCTGGAGGCCTGTCCATTTTGCCAGCATTACAGATCTTACAACACTGCTCCGCTCTACTCTACTCACCCCTTGCAGGTGGGTTTCTCTGCTCTGCAAAACCAGAATTAATGTGCAGGACACTTTACCAACTATGACAAATATGCTCTCCAGCAATGAATTATCTCGAGAGATTGGTTGAGGACACACACACACATGCGTTCTTATACACACGTACTCACTCTCACACACATACCCCTCCTCCCCCTCCACACACACACTACCCTCGCTCCCCTCGATCTAACTAATATAGATTCGTACATTCTTAAATGCCCCTTCAGCAAACATGGATCACATAGCAGCTCATATTCAGTCTTCGCCACCTCTTGTCTCCCTCCCAGGCCCCCACATGTGATTAAAGTCTCTACATTGTTACGTCCTATTGAGGAACATTCCTTCCCATCTCCTGAAATGTGTAACCCAGTTGGGCTCTGACTAAATTAGCCAGCATACGTCTGCTAAGCTTAGGAATAATGATAATGGAAATGCCTATCAGCGAAGAAGCTATTTTAGCCATAAATATTGCAGAGAGGTGAGTTCAAATGAGCTTTGGCACTTTAACTAATTCAAATTCCTATTAGCTGAGCAGCCGCTGAGAAAGCCGGTTTCTGATTTGTGGGGTTGGTTTTTATACGCTTAAAGGAAGAGAGTTTTTTGTTGTTTGTGTTTATTGTTACTTACAACAACTAGAGAGTAAAATTATGAATTATAACTTGAATCAAATATTCAATTCAATTTACCATATGAGTAACATATGAACATATTAATTACATAAGTAATGTACAATACAATGTAAGTCCTTGCAGACATCCAACACCCCCTCTTGTCCCTTGCAGACATTAGAGCACCCTACTCCATTGGAGCACCTCTCTCCAGGATGGATGGGGTAGTGGGTGGGAGATACACATGTACATAGCATACTGGGGGGGGGGGGATGGTTGGATCTCCCCAAGCTAAAAGATGACCTGGATACCACTTTCTCTCCCTCTCTCCTGCTCTCTCTCTCTCTCTCTCTCTCTCTCTCTCTCTCTCTCTCTCTCTCTCTCTCTCTCTCTCTCTCTCCCTCTCTCTCTCTTTATCTCTCTCCTCTGTGCCAAGTGCGCCACCATTTTTCACTGGTCTCACATTTAGCCATGGACAGGCTGCAGGCTTTAGGCTGGGGCCCCTCCCCTCCTCCTCACTGTAGCCCTGACCTGCAATATAAATACATATGCCTCCATCCTCCCTCCCTATTCACTTCCCTCCCTCTTTCCTTACATACAAACGCCTCCTCCATCCCTCCCTCCTCCCTCGTTCTTCCCCTCCTTCCTCCTCCAAAAAACAGTAATCCCTTCTCCTAGCTGGGCTCTGTAATTTGATCAAATAGCATGCATCCTTCCCACCACTTATTGGCCAATTAAGTCAAGTTCTCAGGCAGGGGGTCCAGCTGTCCGGGTGTTATCTGGGGATGAATTGATTGAAGCTATTCCATGTCTATGAAGGCCTGCTTTAATGATCTAGGTGATAATACTTGTAATTCTTCTCAGTCAGGGGACTCACAGGCCCCAGCTGTTGCCACAGTAATCCTTGACTGCATCCCAAATGGCACCCTATTCCCTATATAGTGCACTACTTTTAAAGAGAGCCCTATGGGCCCTGGTTAGAATAAGTACACTATATAGGGAATAGGGTGCCATTTGGGATGCAACCTTGTCCTGATACACTGAAGTACCGGCGAGGCATTAATCTGTTCCTCAGATACGAGAAGATCTCACTTGTAGCAGGTTTCCCCCCCCCCCCTTCTCCATTTTCCCCCTTTCTCGCTTCATTTTTTTATTTTTTTACTTCAGCCCATCCCTCATCACTAAGACTAGCTACATCTGTGAAATGTGACATTTAAGGTGTAGGCAAACAAGAGAATACCATCGTGAGGGATTCTTAGAGGTTGAATATACAGTACAAACACAACATCAACAGTAGCCTCCCAGATGATCCAGTCCATACCTGCAGTCCGTTTCATACTGAAAAATTACCCTGAACCACTACAGCCCAGTGAATTTAAGGAGGTAAAAGATTTAAGCCTGAAAAATTTATAAATACATGCATCATTTTCAAAGGCAGGGCATTACCATTGTTAAACAGGCTTCGGCTTTAGTCCTGCCCCCAACCATCCAGCCAAAATATCACATTACCATAATGAGCTCTAAATGCATATAAATGTTAAGCATTATAAATCATAGGAGGTTAGTTGTAAATGTGTTAAGTTACTGTCATTTCTGTACTATGAATGAATACTTTTGTCATTTTTTGCAATATAGTTTCCTGCCTTTTCATAATACATGCAGGTATTCTACAGAACATCACACCTTCCAGTGACAGTACTCTTTTATTTCATCATATTTTAAATATACCGTTATTAATGATGAGAATTAATGATAAAGGTGCTGTAATATAATCTCTTTATTCCTTTAACACATTTCTTCAGAAAGTTGCAAACGTAAATTTTTAGTGCCCAAATTAAAGATCCAACAGTGAAGTGGAATTTTAAACATATTATGCACAAAAAAGGCGAGGAGCAGATTTCTTTAAAGGGTATCTGAGCTGGCTTTTAACTTGACATCAGAGGGGGAGAATTGCATAGGAAATAGTCTGAAAGTGGAGCCTGCTAGATGGTAGATTATTTTTTATCCAGAAATCAGAGAGAGGCCACATGGAAGCAGCAGTAGGGCTCTATTCAGCCACTGGGATATTCAACAGGGTCCTTTTATCCAGTAAAACCACTAGTCTTTTCCCATGGAGCAGAGCAGTACATGGGACTTTGAGCCAAGTGTTTCTTACATACCAACTCAACTGGATCACACACACAGAGAGAGAGAGAGAGAGAGAGAGAGAGAGAGAGAGAGAGAGAGAGAGAGAGAGAGAGAGAGAGAGAGAGAGAGAGAGAGAGAGAGAGAGAGAGAGAGAGAGAGAGAGAGAGAGAGAAACTAATTTTAATAGACACACACACCCCCTCCAGGCCACGGTGGGGTCAGTGTGAGGATCCTCAGGGGTGTTCTGTTCTACAGGGGTCAGGGGTCGCCAAATCCAGGTGGAGTCTGGGACTAATGTATCAAGGGAATGAGATCATGTAGACTTTTAAGTATCGTCAACAAGGGCAAACCTAGGCAGGCCAGCTGGTGCTCTGTGGCAGAGGCAACACTCACCTGTCAATAAAGAGTAAAGATGCTCTCCTCTCGGCTCTCGCTACGCACTAGGGATTCATTTACTTAGAGGGCCAGATTAAGCCTAGTCCTGGACTAAAAAGCATTTTCAATGGAGAATGTCCATTGAGCTGTTTTTTTTGTCCACAGTGTGTCTTATTTAGCTAGTGATATAATACGTTGCCCAATTTTTGTAATATTAATTTCCCTTAAAGCCATTGCAGTGTCTTGTAGGGAAAACATCTAAAAAATGTGTGTGTAAACCTAAGTATACTGATACAATTTGCACAGCATTCTGAGATTGAAGAGGAATTCATTATAAATGAAGAACTGAACAAATTAGGATGGTTTTAGATCCAGCCTCTCCCCTCCTTAAGTGTTACACAGAGTATACAATACATCCCAAATGGCACCCTATTCCCTATATAGAGCCCATAGGGCCATGGTCAAAAGTTGTGCATAGGGGATGGGGTACCATTTGGGACACAGGCATGCAATGCCACAAAAGATCTCGCTATTAAGGATGAAAATTGGGCGAGCAAGCAGTCCTGGCAGAGCGGATCAGTCTCATGGTAAACAATTTGGCTAGTGAGGGGTTGTAATTGCTATATACTGTCTCATTTAGAACGCCTGTTGGTGCCTCGTGGTGGATACGGCTCCCCATTGATGATGTATGTACAGATTTGAAGCGTGATTGCAGTGACAGGACATTTTAGCTGCCACAGCGCGATGCCTATTTCTGTCTGAAAGCCATCCTTCATTTCTGCTCCACGCTACTGTAGCAAAATGTCACACCTTCTCTTGTCTAATGGCATATTGCACAGCTTACCTTTAGCATGCTGCCTTTTTGCCTTAAAAATAGTGTGTGTTGAGGGGGTTAGAGAAGCAAGAAATTACCATCAACCTTGAAGCCTTGTTATGTGTGCTGAACTGATGCAGGGGGTCACTTGGCAATCAAATGTAGAAATACATTATGCACATAAATAGCAAATGATGTGTATTTCCTTGTGCATGTGCATTTTTTTTCCTGCGTGTACCTCGTGCGTGTGTATTCATGCTGTGTATGTGTGAGGCTGGAGGGTTATAATAACGCATCAAGTTAATTATGTGGCCTGTAAACACAACATGCACACAGGCTAGAGAGGAGAGACAGCGCTTCTGTTGGTTGTGCTCCTGATCGTTTTTGGCAGGGATGCATATGTTCGCAGTGCCGGGTAGCAGTGTGATTACCATCCCAATCAGCGGAGAGAGTCACATTCATTTGTAGTAATTAATAGCAGCGATGCATCTGACAGCGTATGCTAACGAGGATCAGCCTTTGATTGTTTGGATCTCTAAGTACGCCTCTCACTGTTTGCATCACCTCAGAGGAATTCATAATATCAAAGCTTAGCAGCTATCTGATACTTGTCAAAATGCAATTTATAAAAGTTTAATTATTTTATTGATTTAGTTTGGGTTTGATGCCTGCAGTGTCAGCTCCCCTGGTAGGACTTAGTGGATTCAAATGCTTGTCACCAGCACGGCCTCCTTTTTACTGAGAACAATCGCCATAGGCCAGCCCAACAGGCATGCTTTAATTGCCTTTAATTAAAACCATAAATATTTTTTTCTTCACTTGCTCTGCTCTTAAAAAGGGGCTTTACGTATCTGCTTTTTCCCCTGCGCTTGTCAGAATCCCTCCTGGCTAGTAAGGGTTCACCCGCTCCCCCTCCTCTTCCCATTCTCCCTCTCTCTCTCCCTCTTTTTCTCTCTTCACCAGACGTTTCTGGAATGATCTTTTTAGCACACTCCTCTGCATGATCTGACGTGGCGTGTGTCTGTGCGGGCGGCGTGGTGATATTTAGTAAACCGGGTTCCTTCTTTATTGCAGTATAATGAGGTCAAATGAATCCCCTCATACGCATGCTTAGATGGCTCCTTGCTTCAAATCCATGCTGACAGCCAGTAAAACAGCCGGCAAACACAATGCAGGCTCCCAGACATGGCCGTGAAAAACCATGCAGCTAGTGTTGAAGAAAAAAAAGCTTTCATACCCTGACAACTTCCCTCCTCTCTCTTTCTTTAATTAGGCATTTTATTAGCCTCTGTTTTCCTCCCTCCTCCTCGGAGACTGGGCCTGGCAGTAGAGCTGTGTTAGACTGTAAAATGTAATACTGCTACATACTAGCAGTAGAGATGGGTTAGACTGTAAAATGTAATATTGCTACATACTGGCAGTAGAGCTGGGTTAGACTGTATAATGTAATGCTGCTACATACTGGCAGTAGAGCTGGGTTAGACTGTATAATGTAATACTGCTACATACTGGCTGGCAGTAGAGCTGGGTTAGACTGTATAATGTAATACTGCTACATACTGGCTGTAGAGATGGGTTAGACTGTATAATGTAATGCTGCTACATACTGGCAGTAGAGCTGGGTTAGACTGTATAATGAAATACTGCTACATACTGGCAGTAGAGCTGTGTTAGACTGTATAATGTAATACTGCTACATGCTGGCAGTAGAGCTGTGTTAGTCTGTACAATGTAATACTGCTATATGCTGGCAGTAGAGCTGTGTTAGTCTGTATAATGTAATACTGCTACATACTGGCAGTAGAGCTGGGTTAGACTGTGTAATGAAATACTGCTACATACTGGCAGTAGAGCTGTGTTAGTCTGTATAATGTAATACTACTACATGCTGGCAGTAGAGCAGTGTTAGTCTGTATAATGTAATACTGCTACCTGCTGGCAGTAGAGCTGTGTTAGTCTGTATAATGTAACACTGCTACATACTGGCAGTAGAGCTGGGTTAGACTGTGTAATGAAATACTGCTACATACTGGCAGTAGAGCTGTGTTAGTCTGTATAATGTAATACTGCTACATGCTGGCAGTAGAGCAGTGTTAGTCTGTATAATTACATTTACATTTACGTCATTTAGCAGACGCTCTTATCCAGAGCGACTTAGAAATTGGTGCATTCACCTTATAGCCAGTGGGATAACCACTTTTTTTTTTTGGGGGTAAGGGGGGTAAGGGGGGGGTTAGAAGGATTTCTTTATCCTATCCCAGGTGTTCCTTAAAGAGGTGGGGTTTCAAATGTCTCCGAAAGGTGGTGAGTGACTCCGCTGTCCTGGCGTCGTGAGGGAGCTTGTTCCACCATTGGGGTGCCAGAGCAGCGAACATTTTTGACTGGGCTGAGCGGGAACTGTGCTTCAGCAGAGGTAGGGGAGCCAGCAGGCCAGAGGTGGATGAACGCAATGCGGAGGAGCGGGGTGACGTGAGAGAACTTGGGAAGGTTGAACACCAGACGGGCTGCAGCATTCTGGATGAGTTGTAGGGGTTTAATGGCACAGTCAGGGAGCCCAGCCAACAGCGAGTTGCAGTAATCCAGACGGGAGATGACAAGTGCCTGGATTAGGACCTGTGCCGCTTCCTGTGTAAGGCAGGGTCGTACTCTCCGAATGTTGTAGAGCATGAACCTACAGGATCGGGTCACTGCCTTGATGTTAGCGGAGAACGACAGGGTGTTGTCCAGGGTCACGCCAAGGCTCTTCGCACTCTGGGAGGAGGACACAACGGAGTTGTCAACCGTGATGGCGAGATCATGGAACGGGCAGTCCTTCCCGGGAGGAAGAGCAGCTCCGTCTTGCCAAGGTTCAGCTTGAGGTGGTGATCCGTCATCCATACTGATATGTCTGCCAGACATGCAGAGATGCGATTCGCCACCTGGTTATCAGAAGGGGAAAGGAGAAGATGAGTTGTGTGTCGTCTGCGTAGCAATGATAGGAGAGGCCATGTGAGGATATGACAGAGCCAAGTGACTTGGTGTATAGCGAGAATAGGAGAGGGCCTAGAACTGAGCCCTGGGGGACACCAGTGGTGAGAGCACGTGGTGCGGAGACAGCTTCTCGCCACGCCACTTGGTAGGAGCGACCGGTCAGGTAGGACGCAATCTAAGAGTGAGCCGCGCCGGAGATGCCCAGCTCGGAGAGGGTGGAGAGGAGGATCTGATGGTTCACAGAATCAAAGGCAGCAGACAGGTCTAGAAGGACAAGAGCAGAGGAGAGAGAGTTAACTTTAGCAGTGCGGAGAGCCTCCGTGACACAGAGAAGAGCAGTCTCAGTTGAATGACCAGTCTTGAAACCTGACTGGTTTGGATCAAGAAGGTCATTCTGAGAGAGATAGCAAGAGAGTTGCCTAAAGACGGCACGCTCAATAGTTTTGGAGAGAAAAGAAAGAAGGGATACTGGTCTGTAGTTGTTGACATCAGAGGGATCGAGTGTTGGTTTTTTGAGAAGGGGTGCAACTCTCGCTCTCTTGAAGACGGAAGGGACATAGCCAGCGGTCAAGGATGAGTTGATCAGCAAGGTGAGGTAAGGGAGAAGGTCACCGGAGATGGTCTGGAGAAGAGAGGAGGGGATAGGGTCAAGCGGGCAGGTTGTTGGGCGGCCGGCCGTCACAAGTCGCAAGATTTTATCTGGAGAGAGAGGGGAGAAAGAAGTCAAAGCATAGGGTAGGGCAGTGTGAGCAGGACCAGCAGTGTCATTTGGCTTAACAAACGAGGATCGGATGTCGTCAACCTTCTTTTCAAAATGGTTGACGAAGTCATCCACAGAGAGGGAGAATGGGGGAGGAGGATTCAGCAGGGAGGAGAAGGTGGCAAAAGAGCTTCCTAGGGTTAGAGGCAGATGCTTGGAATTTAGAGTGGTAGAAAGTGGCCTTAGCAGCAGAAACAGATGAAGAAAATGTAGAGAGGAGGGAGTGAAAATATGCCAGGTCCGCAGGGAGTCTAGTTTTCCTCCATTTCCGCTCGGCTGCCCGGAGCCCTGTTCTGTGAGCTCGCAATGAGTCATCAAGCCACGGAGCTGGAGGGGAGGACCGAGCCGGCCGGGAGGATAGGGGACATAGAGAGTCAAAGGATGCAGAAAGGGAGGAGAGGAGGGTTGAGGAGGCAGAATCAGGAGATTGGAGGGAGAAGGAGGAGATTGGAGGGAGAAGGATTGAGCAGAGGGAAGAGATGATAGGATGGAAGAGGAGAGAGTAGCGGGAGAGAGAGAGCGAAGGTTGCGATGGCGCATTACCATCTGAGTAGGGGCAGAGTGAGTAGTGTTGGAGGAGAGCGAGAGAGAAAAGGATACAAAGTAGTGGTCGGAGACATGGAGGGGAGTTGCAGTGAGATTAGTAGAAGAACAGCATCTAGTAAAGATGAGGTCAAGCGTATTGCCTGCCTTGTGAGTAGGGGGGATGGTGAGAGGGTGAGGGTCAAAAGAGGAGAGGAGTGGAAAGAAGGAGGCAGAGAGAAATGAGTCAAAGGTAGACGTGAGGGAGGTTGAAGTCCCCCAGAACTGTGAGGGGTGAGCCATCCTCAGGAAAGGAACTTATCAAGGCGTCAAGCTCATTGATGAACTCTCCAAGGGAACCTGGAGGGCGATAGATGACAAGGATATTAAGCTTAAATGGGCTAGTGACTGTGACAGCATGGAATTCAAATGAGGAGATAGACAGATGGGTCAGGGGAAAAATTGAGAATGTCCATTTGGGAGAGATGAGGATTCCTGTGCCACCACCCCGCTGACCAGATGCTCTCGGGGTATGCGAGAACACATGGTCAGACGAGGAGAGAGCAGTAGGAGTAGCAGTGTTTTCAGTGGTAATCCATGTTTCCGTCAGCGCCAAGAAGTCGAGGGACTGGAGGGTAGCATAGGCTGAAATGAACTCTGCCTTGTTGGCAGCAGAACGGCAGTTCCAGAGGCTGCCTGAGACCTGGAACTCCACGTGGGTTGTGCGTGCAGGGACCACCAGGTTAGAGAGGCAGCAGCCACGTGGTGTGAGGCGTTTGTATAGCCTGTGCGGAGAGGAGAGAACAGGGATAGACAGAGGCATAGTTGACAGACTGCAGAAAATGGCTACAATAATGCAAAGGAGATCGGAATGAAATTAACTAAACATCTGGGAAAGGAGAGAGCGGGGCCTCCCTCACCACAACACCCAAATATAACTCTCCTAACTTCCACCTCAGAAACTATAATTGTTGTAAACTACAGCGGTTCAATGTTTTCTAGGAATAGACTAACTTAGTTTATTCAGCTAGCTAACTAGGTACAGTATTCTTCCGTGAAAATCGTCCAGGGCACCTAGTCATAAGACGCCACAGCCAGCTAGCATGCCGGACTCCAACAACACGGTTTAGCACCAATACTCGGCCACAACAAACCACCAGTGTGTCAACACGCCAAAGCAGATCGTTCGTGTCCGTGTCTAACGTTGTGGGTTAGTCCCGACAGCTTGAGCGAGTCCGTCGTCAACTTATTCAGCCAGTTAGTTAGCTAGAATAGTTAGCATACTAGCTAGCCATTGCTTTCAGACAAAGAAGAAACCCCTCCTTTCACGGCACGAACACACAGAGAGAGCAAAACTAACGTTAACTAGTCACCCATGTCCCGAATTCCTTGAACGACTCTAGCTACCAATATGTAAAAATAAAACACAAATGTAGGTTATGACTTACCCCTAGCAGCTACTGTTAGCTAGCCAAGTGCAAAGCTAGCCACTGAATTGACTCAGCCAGTTCGCGTCTGTTCGCTAGGTAGTTCCAGCTATTGTTTACTAGTTGCTATCCAGGTAGCAACAAGCTAGCTAAATTTCAAGCACAGTAGCCACTTACTACCTAACGTTAACGGTTCAGACAATGAGGTATAATGTAATACTGCTACATGCTGGCAGTAGAGCTGTGTTAAACTGTATAATGTAATACTGCTACATACTGTCTGGCAGAGAGCTGGGTTAGACTGTATAATGCATTACTACTACATACTGGCAGTAGAGCTGGGTTATACATTACAGTAGCTTGGCAGATTGGTCCACATCATACTGTGCAACCTGTCTGAATACTGGCTGGTTTATATTGAATCCGTTTAGATCATATTGTACATGCTGTTAGACTGTATAGCTGGTTTATACATTACAGGACAAAAGCAGTTTAGATCAGATCATCATCAGATTAGATCTCTGTAGCTCAGTTGGTAGAGTATGGTGTTTGCAATCTCTGGGTAGGTGGTTCGACTCCTGGGACCACCCGTACGTAAAATGTATGCACGCATGACTAAGTCACTTTGCATAAAAAGCATCTGCTAAATGGCAGATATTATCAGACAACAACAACTCCATTTTCTTTTTAAACCAAATTATATTTGGCTTGGCCATATAGATTTGGAAAGGGTTCTTTTTGTTGTTCATTGTTTTGTGTGTGGTAAATATTTACCCCTTTTGATTTTGTAGCAAGCTGTTCAGTCACAAATTGGGGCAGACGAGTGATGTTGGGATATATGGATGTGGCGCCGCTCATATCCTTTTAAAGGGAGGGGTTCCAAAAAATGGTATCAGTGAGTGGTGACTTGGATTCATGGTGTCAAAACAATTCTGTTCCCTTTCGCTGCCAAGCATCGTCCTCTAGCCCCCTACCCAACTAGCCCCTCAGCCCCAGTCATACCCAGGGCTTTGGGTGGCCATGTCACCATCATCAGCTCATCCGAGCTGCACGGCCGTTTACGCATATTAGCTTTCACCGCATCTGCCAGCGTTCGCAGCCCTTTTCCCCGCTCAGACGGGGATTGATTTATTTTATTTGCCAGTAAAAAAAAAAAACATGCATACATTTAAAAACGTGACACTGATATCACAAAAAAGTCAGAGACTTATTTCCATTGTAGTCCCTAAATTCCAGGTGCAAAAACATTACAACATTATACAGACATATTACATAGATACAGACACATTACATAGATACAGACACATTACAGAGATATAGACACATTATATAGATACAGACACATTACATAGATATAGACACATTAAATAGATATAGACACATTACATAGATATAGACACATTACAGAGATACAGACACATTACATAGATACAGACACATTACATAGATACAGACACATTACATAGATACAGACACATTACAAAGATACAGACACATTACAGAGATACAGACACATTACAGAGATACAGACACATTACATAGATATAGACACATTACATAGATATAGACACATTACATAGATATAGACACATTACAGAGATACAGACACATTACATAGATACAGACACATTACAGAGATACAGACACATTACAGAGATACAGACACATTACATAGATATAGACACATTACAGAGATATAGACACATTACATAGATACAGACACATTACATAGATATAGACACATTACATAGATATAGACACATTACATAGATACAGACACATTACATAGATATAGACACATTACATAGATACAGACACATTACAGAGATACAGACACATTATATAGATACAGACACATTACATAGATATAGACACATTATATAGATACAGACACATTACATAGATATAGACACATTAAATAGATATAGACACATTACATAGATATAGACACATTACAGAGATACAGACACATTACATAGATACAGACACATTACATAGATACAGACACATTTCATAGATACAGACACATTACATAGATACAGACACATTACAGAGATACAGACACATTACAGAGATACAGACACATTACATAGATATAGACACATTACAGAGATATAGACACATTACATAGATACAGACACATTACATAGATATAGACACATTACAGAGATATAGACACATTACATAGATACAGACACATTACATAGATATAGACACATTACATAGATATAGACACATTACATAGATACAGACACATTACATAGATATAGACACATTACATAGATACAGATACATTACAGAGATACAGACACATTACAGAGATATAGACACATTACATAGATATAGACACATTACAGAGATACAGACACATTACAGAGATACAAACACATTACATAGATATAGACACATTACATAGATACAGACACATTACATATATATAGACACATTACATAGATACAGACACATTACATAGATACAGACACATTACATAGATATAGACACATTACATAGATATAGACACATTACATAGATATAGACACATTACAGAGATACAGACACATTACATAGATACAGACACATTACAGAGATACAGACACATTACAGAGATACAGACACATTACATAGATATAGACACATTACATAGATATAGACACATTACATAGATATAGACACATTACAGAGATACAGACACATTACATAGATACAGACACATTATAGAGATACAGACACATTACAGAGATACAGACACATTACATAGATATAGACACATTACAGAGATATAGACACATTACATAGATACAGACACATTACATAGATATAGAGACATTACATAGATATAGACACATTACATAGATACAGACACATTACATAGATATAGACACATTACATAGATACAGACACATTACAGAGATACAGACACATTATATAGATACAGACACATTACATAGATATAGACACATTATATAGATACAGACACATTACATAGATATAGACACATTAAATAGATATAGACACATTACATAGATATAGACACATTACAGAGATACAGACACATTACATAGATACAGACACATTACATAGATACAGACACATTACATAGATACAGACACATTACATAGATACAGACACATTACAGAGATACAGACACATTACAGAGATACAGACACATTACATAGATATAGACACATTACAGAGATATATACACATTACAAAGATACAGACACATTACATAGATATAGACACATTACATAGATATAGACACATTACATAGATATAGACATATTACATAGATATAGACACATTACAGAGATACAGACACATTACATAGATACAGACACATTACATAGATATAGACACATTACATAGATACAGACACATTACATAGATACAGACACATTACAGAGATACAGACACATTACATAGATATAGACACATTACAGAGATATAGACACATTACATAGATACAGACACATTACATAGATATAGACACATTACATAGATATAGACACATTACATAGATACAGACACATTACATAGATATAGACACATTACATAGATACAGACACATTACAGAGATACAGACACATTACAGAGATATAGACACATTACATAGATATAGACACATTACATAGATATAGACACATTACAGAGATACAGACACATTACAGAGATACAGACACATTACATAGATACAGACACATTACATATATATAGACACATTACATAGATACAGACACATTACATAGATACAGACACATTACATAGATATAGACACATTACAGAGATACAGACACATTACATAGATATATACACATTACAGAGATACAGACACATTACAGAGATACAGACACATTACAGAGATACAGACACATTACATAGATATAGACACATTACATAGATAGAGATACAGACACATTACATAGATATAGACACATTACATAGATATAGACACATTACATAGATACAGACACATTACATAGATATAGACACATTACATAGATACAGACACATTACAGAGATACAGACACATTACATAGATATAGACACATTACATAGATAGAGATACTAACACATTACATAGATACAGACACATTACATAGATACAGACACATTACATAGATATAGACACATTACAGAGATACAGACACATTACAGAGATACAGACACATTACAGAGATACAGACACATTACATAGATATAGACATATTACATAGATACAGACACATTACATAGATACAGACACATTACAGAGATACAGACACATTACAGAGATATAGACACATTACATAGATACAGACACATTACAGAGATACAGACACATTACATAGATATAGACACATTACATAGATACAGACACATTACATAGATATAGACACATTACATAGATACAGACACATTACATAGATACAGACACATTACAGAGATACAGACACATTACATAGATATAGACACATTACATAGATACAGACACATTACAGAGATACAGACACATTACATAGATATAGACACATTACATAGATACAGACACATTACATAGATATAGACACATTACAGAGATACAGACACATTACAGAGATACAGACACATTACAGAGATACAGACACATTACATAGATATAGACACATTACATAGATATAGACACATTACAGAGATACAGACACATTACAGAGATACAGACACATTACATAGATATAGACACATTACAGGGATACAGACACATTACATAGATATATACACATTACAGAGATACAGACACATTACAGAGATACAGACACATTACATAGATATAGACAAATTACATAGATAGAGATACAGACACATTACATATATATAGACACATTACATAGATATAGACACATTACATAGATACAGACACATTACATAGATATAGACACATTACATAGATACAGACACATTACAGAGATACAGACACATTACATAGATATAGACACATTACATAGATAGAGATACTAACACATTACATAGATACAGACACATTACATAGATACAGACACATTACATAGATATAGACACATTACAGAGATACAGACACATTACAGAGATACAGAACCATTACAGAGATACAGACACATTACAGAGATACAGACACATTACATAGATATAGACATATTACATAGATACAGACACATTACATAGATACAGACACATTACAGAGATACAGACACATTACAGAGATATAGACACATTACATAGATACAGACACATTACAGAGATACAGACACATTACATAGATATAGACACATTACATAGATACAGACACATTACATAGATATAGACACATTACATAGATACAGACACATTACATAGATACAGACACATTACAGAGATACAGACACATTACATACATATAGACACATTACATAGATACAGACACATTACAGAGATACAGACACATTACATAGATATAGACACATTACATAGATACAGACACATTACATAAATATAGACACATTACAGAGATACAGACACATTACAGAGATACAGACACATTACAGAGATACAGACACATTACATAGATATAGACACATTACATAGATATAGACACATTACAGAGATACAGACACATTACAGAGATACAGACACATTACAGAGATACAGACACATTACAGAGATACAGACACATTACATAGATATAGACACATTACAGAGATACAGACACATTACAGAGATACAGACACATTACATAGATATAGACACATTACATAGATATAGACACATTACAGAGATACAGACACATTACAGAGATAGAGACACATTACAGAGATACAGACACATTACATAGATATAGACACATTACATAGATACAGACACATTACATAGATACAGACACATTACATAGATATAGACACATTACATAGATATAGACACATTACAGAGATACAGACACATTACATAGATACAGACACATTACAGAGATACAGACACATTAAAGAGATACAGACACATTACAGAGATACAGACACATTACATAGATATAGACACATTACATAGATAGAGATACAGACATATTACATAGATATAGACACATTACATAGATATAGACACATTACATAGATATAGACACATTACATAGATATAGACACATTACATAGATACAGACACATTACATAGATATAGACACATTACAGAGATACAGACACATTACAGAGATACAGACACATTACAGAGATACAGACACATTACGTAGATATAGACACATTACATAGATATAGAGACATTACATAGATACAGACACATTACATAGATAAAGACACATTACATAGATATAGACACATTACATAGATACAGACACATTACATAGATACAGACACATTACAGAGATACAGACACATTACATAGATACAGACACTTACAGAGATACAGACACATTACAGAGTATAGACACATTACAGAGATACAGACACATTACATAGATATAGACACATTACATAGATACAGACACATTACATAGATATAGACACATTACAGAGATATAGACACATTACATAGATACAGACACATTACATAGATACAGACACATTACAGAGATACAGACACATTACATAGATACAGACACATTACAGAGATATAGACACATTACAGAGATACAGACACATTACATAGATATAGACACATTACATAGATATAGACACATTACAGAGATACAGACACATTACAGAGATACAGACACATTACAGAGATACAGACACATTACATAGATATAGACACATTACATAGATATAGACACATTACATAGATACAGACACATTACAGAGATACAGACACATTACATAGATACAGACACATTACATATATATAGACACATTACATAGATACAGACACATTACATAGATACAGACACATTACAGAGATACAGACACATTACAGAGATACAGACACATTACAGAGATACAGACACATTACAGAGATACAGACACATTACATAGATATAGACACATTACATAGATATAGACACATTACAGAGATACAGACACATTACAGAGATAGAGACACATTACAGAGATACAGACACATTACATAGATATAGACACATTACATAGATACAGACACATTACATAGATACAGACACATTACATAGATATAGACACATTACATAGATATAGACACATTACAGAGATACAGACACATTACATAGATACAGACACATTACAGAGATACAGACACATTAAAGAGATACAGACACATTACAGAGATACAGACACATTACATAGATATAGACACATTACATAGATAGAGATACAGACATATTACATAGATATAGACACATTACATAGATATAGACACATTACATAGATATAGACACATTACATAGATATAGACACATTACATAGATACAGACACATTACATAGATATAGACACATTACAGAGATACAGACACATTACAGAGATACAGACACATTACAGAGATACAGACACATTACGTAGATATAGACACATTACATAGATATAGAGACATTACATAGATACAGACACATTACATAGATAAAGACACATTACATAGATATAGACACATTACATAGATACAGACACATTACATAGATACAGACACATTACAGAGATACAGACACATTACATAGATACAGACACATTACAGAGATACAGACACATTACAGAGATATAGACACATTACAGAGATACAGACACATTACATAGATATAGACACATTACATAGATACAGACACATTACATAGATATAGACACATTACAGAGATATAGACACATTACATAGATACAGACACATTACATAGATACAGACACATTACAGAGATACAGACACATTACATAGATACAGACACATTACAGAGATATAGACACATTACAGAGATACAGACACATTACATAGATATAGACACATTACATAGATATAGACACATTACAGAGATACAGACACATTACAGAGATACAGACACATTACAGAGATACAGACACATTACATAGATATAGACACATTACATAGATATAGACACATTACATAGATACAGACACATTACAGAGATACAGACACATTACATAGATACAGACACATTACATATATATAGACACATTACATAGATACAGACACATTACATAGATACAGACACATTACATAGATATAGACACATTACATAGATATAGACACGTTACAGAGATACAGACACATTACATAGATATTTACACATTACAGAGATACAGACACATTAAAGAGATACAGACACATTACAGAGATACAGACACATTACATAGATATAGACACATTACATAGATAGAGATACAGACACATTACATAGATATAGACACATTACATAGATATAGACACATTACATAGATACAGACACATTACATAGATATAGACACATTACATAGATACAGACACATTACATAGATATAGACACATTACAGAGATACAGACACATTACAGAGATACAGACACATTACATAGATACAGACACATTACATAGATACAGACACATTACATATATATAGACACATTACATAGATACAGACACATTACATAGATACAGACACATTACATAGATATAGACACATTACATAGATATAGACACGTTACAGAGATACAGACACATTACATAGATATTTACACATTACAGAGATACAGACACATTAAAGAGATACAGACACATTACTGAGATACAGACACATTACATAGATATAGACACATTACATAGATAGAGATACAGACACATTACATAGATATAGACACATTACATAGATATAGACACATTACATAGATACAGACACATTACATAGATATAGACACATTACATAGATACAGACACATTACATAGATATAGACACATTACATAGATATAGACACATTACATAGATACAGACACATTACATAGATATATACACATTACATAGATACAGACACATTACATAGATATAGACACATTACATAGATACAGACACATTACATAGATATAGACACATTACATAGATATAGACACATTACATAGATACAGACACATTACATAGATATAGACACATTACATAGATACAGACATATTACATAGATACAGACACATTACAGAGATACAGACACATTACATAGATACAGACACATTACAGAGATATAGACACATTACATAGATATAGACACATTACATAGATATAGACACATTACATAGATATAGACACATTACATAGATATAGACACGTTACAGAGATACAGACACATTACATAGATATTTACACATTACAGAGATACAGACACATTAAAGAGATACAGACACATTACAGAGATACAGACACATTACATAGATATAGACACATTACATAGATAGAGATACAGACACATTACATAGATATAGACACATTACATAGATATAGACACATTACATAGATACAGACACATTACATAGATATAGACACATTACATAGATACAGACACATTACATAGATATAGACACATTACAGAGATACAGACACATTACAGAGATACAGACACATTACAGAGATACAGACACATTACGTAGATATAGACACATTACATAGATATAGAGACATTACATAGATACAGACACATTACATAGATAAAGACACATTACATAGATACAGACACATTACATAGATATAGACACATTACATAGATATAGACACATTACATAGATACAGACACATTACATAGATATTTACACATTACAGAGATACAGACACATTAAAGAGATACAGACACATTACAGAGATACAGACACATTACATAGATATAGACACGTTACAGAGATACAGACACATTACATAGATATTTACACATTACAGAGATACAGACACATTACGTAGATATAGACACATTACATAGATATAGAGACATTACATAGATATAGAGACATTACATAGATACAGACACATTACATAGATAAAGACACATTACATAGATACAGACACATTACATAGATATAGACACATTACATAGATATAGACACATTACATAGATACAGACACATTACATAGATACAGACACATTACAGAGATACAGACACATTACATAGATACAGACACATTACAGAGATACAGACACATTACAGAGATATAGACACATTACAGAGATACAGACACATTACATAGATATAGACACATTACATAGATACAGACACATTACATAGATATAGACACATTACAGAGATATAGACACATTACATAGATACAGACACATTACATAGATATAGACACATTACATAGATATAGACACATTACATAGATACAGACACATTACATAGATATAGACACATTACATAGATACAGATACATTACAGAGATACAGACACATTACAGAGATATAGACACATTACATAGATATAGACACATTACAGAGATACAGACACATTACAGAGATACAAACACATTACATAGATATAGACACATTACATAGATACAGACACATTACATATATATAGACACATTACATAGATACAGACACATTACATAGATACAGACACATTACATAGATATAGACACATTACATAGATATAGACACATTACATAGATATAGACACATTACAGAGATACAGACACATTACAGATACAGACACATTACAGAGATACAGACACATTACAGAGATACAGACACATTACATAGATATAGACACATTACATAGATATAGACACATTACATAGATATAGACACATTACAGAGATACAGACACATTACATAGATACAGACACATTATAGAGATACAGACACATTACAGAGATACAGACACATTACATAGATATAGACACATTACAGAGATATAGACACATTACATAGATACAGACACATTACATAGATATAGACACATTACATAGATATAGACACATTACATAGATACAGACACATTACATAGATATAGACACATTACATAGATACAGACACATTACAGAGATACAGACACATTATATAGATACAGACACATTACATAGATATAGACACATTATATAGATACAGACACATTACATATATATAGAAACATTAAATAGATATAGACACATTACATAGATATAGACACATTACAGAGATACAGACACATTACATAGATACAGACACATTACATAGATACAGACACATTACATAGATACAGACACATTACATAGATACAGACACATTACAGAGATACAGACACATTACAGAGATACAGACACATTACATAGATATAGACACATTACAGAGATATATACACATTACATAGATACAGACACATTACATAGATATAGACACATTACATAGATATAGACACATTACATAGATATAGACATATTACATAGATATAGACACATTACAGAGATACAGACACATTACATAGATACAGACACATTACATAGATATAGACACATTACATAGATACAGACACATTACATAGATACAGACACATTACAGAGATACAGACACATTACATAGATATAGACACATTACAGAGATATAGACACATTACATAGATACAGACACATTACATAGATATAGACACATTACATAGATATAGACACATTACATAGATATAGACACATTACAGAGATACAGACACATTACATAGATACAGACACATTATAGAGATACAGACACATTACAGAGATACAGACACATTACATAGATATAGACACATTACAGAGATATAGACACATTACATAGATACAGACACATTACATAGATATAGACACATTACATAGATATAGACACATTACATAGATACAGACACATTACATAGATATAGACACATTACATAGATACAGACACATTACAGAGATACAGACACATTATATAGATACAGACACATTACATAGATATAGACACATTATATAGATACAGACACATTACATATATATAGAAACATTAAATAGATATAGACACATTACATAGATATAGACACATTACAGAGATACAGACACATTACATAGATACAGACACATTACATAGATACAGACACATTACATAGATACAGACACATTACATAGATACAGACACATTACAGAGATACAGACACATTACAGAGATACAGACACATTACATAGATATAGACACATTACAGAGATATATACACATTACATAGATACAGACACATTACATAGATATAGACACATTACATAGATATAGACACATTACATAGATATAGACATATTACATAGATATAGACACATTACAGAGATACAGACATTACATAGATACAGACACATTACATAGATATAGACACATTACATAGATACAGACACATTACATAGATACAGACACATTACAGAGATACAGACACATTACATAGATATAGACACATTACAGAGATATAGACACATTACATAGATACAGACACATTACATAGATATAGACACATTACATAGATATAGACACATTACATAGATACAGACACATTACATAGATATAGACACATTACATAGATACAGACACATTACAGAGATACAGACACATTACAGAGATATAGACACATTACATAGATATAGACACATTACATAGATATAGACACATTACAGAGATACAGACACATTACAGAGATACAGACACATTACATAGATACAGACACATTACATATATATAGACACATTACATAGATACAGACACATTACATAGATACAGACACATTACATAGATATAGACACATTACAGAGATACAGACACATTACATAGATATATACACATTACAGAGATACAGACACATTACAGAGATACAGACACATTACAGAGATACAGACACATTACATAGATATAGACACATTACATAGATAGAGATACAGACACATTACATAGATATAGACACATTACATAGATATAGACACATTACATAGATACAGACACATTACATAGATATAGACACATTACATAGATACAGACACATTACAGAGATACAGACACATTACATAGATATAGACACATTACATAGATAGAGATACTAACAAATTACATAGATACAGACACATTACATAGATACAGACACATTACATAGATATAGACACATTACAGAGATACAGACACATTACAGAGATACAGACACATTACAGAGATACAGACACATTACATAGATATAGACATATTACATAGATACAGACACATTACATAGATACAGACACATTACAGAGATACAGACACATTACAGAGATATAGACACATTACATAGATACAGACACATTACAGAGATACAGACACATTACATAGATATAGACACATTACATAGATACAGACACATTACATAGATATAGACACATTACATAGATACAGACACATTACATAGATACAGACACATTACAGAGATACAGACACATTACATAGATATAGACACATTACATAGATACAGACACATTACAGAGATACAGACACATTACATAGATATAGACACATTACATAGATACAGACACATTACATAGATATAGACACATTACAGAGATACAGACACATTACAGAGATACAGACACATTACCGAGATACAGACACATTACATAGATATAGACACATTACATAGATATAGACACATTACAGAGATACAGACACATTACAGAGATACAGACACATTACATAGATATAGACACATTACAGAGATACAGACACATTACATAGATATATACACATTACAGAGATACAGACACATTACAGAGATACAGACACATTACATAGATATAGACAAATTACATAGATAGAGATACAGACACATTACATATATATAGACACATTACATAGATATAGACACATTACATAGATACAGACACATTACATAGATATAGACACATTACATAGATACAGACACATTACAGAGATACAGACACATTACATAGATATAGACACATTACATAGATAGAGATACTAACACATTACATAGATACAGACACATTACATAGATACAGACACATTACATAGATATAGACACATTACAGAGATACAGACACATTACAGAGATACAGACACATTACATAGATATAGACACATTACATAGATACAGACACATTACATAGATACAGACACATTACAGAGATACAGACACATTACATAGATATAGACACATTACAGAGATATAGACACATTACATAGATACAGACACATTACATAGATATAGACACATTACATAGATATAGACACATTACATAGATACAGACACATTACATAGATATAGACACATTACATAGATACAGACACATTACAGAGATACAGACACATTACAGAGATATAGACACATTACATAGATATAGACACATTACATAGATATAGACACATTACAGAGATACAGACACATTACAGAGATACAGACACATTACATAGATACAGACACATTACATATATATAGACACATTACATAGATACAGACACATTACATAGATACAGACACATTACATAGATATAGACACATTACAGAGATACAGACACATTACATAGATATATACACATTACAGAGATACAGACACATTACAGAGATACAGACACATTACAGAGATACAGACACATTACATAGATATAGACACATTACATAGATAGAGATACAGACACATTACATAGATATAGACACATTACATAGATATAGACACATTACATAGATACAGACACATTACATAGATATAGACACATTACATAGATACAGACACATTACAGAGATACAGACACATTACATAGATATAGACACATTACATAGATAGAGATACTAACACATTACATAGATACAGACACATTACATAGATACAGACACATTACATAGATATAGACACATTACAGAGATACAGACACATTACAGAGATACAGACACATTACAGAGATACAGACACATTACATAGATATAGACATATTACATAGATACAGACACATTACATAGATACAGACACATTACAGAGATACAGACACATTACAGAGATATAGACACATTACATAGATACAGACACATTACAGAGATACAGACACATTACATAGATATAGACACATTACATAGATACAGACACATTACATAGATATAGACACATTACATAGATACAGACACATTACATAGATACAGACACATTACAGAGATACAGACACATTACATAGATATAGACACATTACATAGATACAGACACATTACAGAGATACAGACACATTACATAGATACAGACACATTACATAGATACAGACACATTACATATATATAGACACATTACATAGATACAGACACATTACAGAGATATAGACACATTACATAGATACAGACACATTACATAGATATAGACACATTACATAGATATAGACACATTACATAGATATAGACACATTACAGAGATACAGACACATTACATAGATACAGACACATTATAGAGATACAGACACATTACAGAGATACAGACACATTACATAGATATAGACACATTACAGAGATATAGACACATTACATAGATACAGACACATTACATAGATATAGACACATTACATAGATATAGACACATTACATAGATACAGACACATTACATAGATATAGACACATTACATAGATACAGACACATTACAGAGATACAGACACATTATATAGATACAGACACATTACATAGATATAGACACATTATATAGATACAGACACATTACATATATATAGAAACATTAAATAGATATAGACACATTACATAGATATAGACACATTACAGAGATACAGACACATTACATAGATACAGACACATTACATAGATACAGACACATTACATAGATACAGACACATTACATAGATACAGACACATTACAGAGATACAGACACATTACAGAGATACAGACACATTACATAGATATAGACACATTACAGAGATATATACACATTACATAGATACAGACACATTACATAGATATAGACACATTACATAGATATAGACACATTACATAGATATAGACATATTACATAGATATAGACACATTACAGAGATACAGACACATTACATAGATACAGACACATTACATAGATATAGACACATTACATAGATACAGACACATTACATAGATACAGACACATTACAGAGATACAGACACATTACATAGATATAGACACATTACAGAGATATAGACACATTACATAGATACAGACACATTACATAGATATGGACACATTACATAGATAGAGACACATTACATAGATACAGACACATTACATAGATATAGACACATTACATAGATACAGACACATTACAGAGATACAGACACATTACAGAGATATAGACACATTACATAGATATAGACACATTACATAGATATAGACACATTACAGAGATACAGACACATTACAGAGATACAGACACATTACATAGATACAGACACATTACATATATATAGACACATTACATAGATACAGACACATTACATAGATACAGACACATTACATAGATATAGACACATTACAGAGATACAGACACATTACATAGATATATACACATTACAGAGATACAGACACATTACAGAGATACAGACACATTACAGAGATACAGACACATTACATAGATATAGACACATTACATAGATAGAGATACAGACACATTACATAGATATAGACACATTACATAGATATAGACACATTACATAGATACAGACACATTACATAGATATAGACACTTACATAGATACAGACACATTACAGAGATACAGACACATTACATAGATATAGACACATTACATAGATAGAGATACTAACAAATTACATAGATACAGACACATTACATAGATACAGACACATTACATAGATATAGACACATTACAGAGATACAGACACATTACAGAGATACAGACACATTACAGAGATACAGACACATTACATAGATATAGACATATTACATAGATACAGACACATTACATAGATACAGACACATTACAGAGATACAGACACATTACAGAGATATAGACACATTACATAGATACAGACACATTACAGAGATACAGACACATTACATAGATATAGACACATTACATAGATACAGACACATTACATAGATATAGACACATTACATAGATACAGACACATTACATAGATACAGACACATTACAGAGATACAGACACATTACATAGATATAGACACATTACATAGATACAGACACATTACAGAGATACAGACACATTACATAGATATAGACACATTACATAGATACAGACACATTACATAGATATAGACACATTACAGAGATACAGACACATTACAGAGATACAGACACATTACCGAGATACAGACACATTACATAGATATAGACACATTACATAGATATAGACACATTACAGAGATACAGACACATTACAGAGATACAGACACATTACATAGATATAGACACATTACAGGGATACAGACACATTACATAGATATATACACATTACAGAGATACAGACACATTACAGAGATACAGACACATTACATAGATATAGACAAATTACATAGATAGTCAGACACATTACATATATATAGACACATTACATAGATATAGACACATTACATAGATACAGACACATTACATAGATATAGACACATTACATAGATACAGACACATTACAGAGATACAGACACATTACATAGATATAGACACATTACATAGATATAGATACTAACACATTACATAGATACAGACACATTACATAGATACAGACACATTACATAGATATAGACACATTACAGAGATACAGACACATTACAGAGATACAGACACATTACATAGATATAGACACATTACATAGATACAGACACATTACATAGATACAGACACATTACAGAGATACAGACACATTACATAGATATAGACACATTACAGAGATATAGACACATTACATAGATACAGACACATTACATAGATATAGACACATTACATAGATATAGACACATTACATAGATACAGACACATTACATAGATATAGACACATTACATAGATACCAGACACATTACAGAGATACAGACACATTACAGAGATATAGACACATTACATAGATATAGACACATTACATAGATATAGACACATTACAGGAGATACAGACACATTACATAGATACAGACACATTACATATATATAGACACATTACATAGATACAGACACATTACATAGATACAGACACATTACATAGATATAGACACATTACAGAGATACAGACACATTACATAGATATATACACATTACAGAGATACAGACACATTACAGAGATACAGACACATTACAGAGATACAGACACATTACATAGATATAGACACATTACATAGATAGAGATACAGACACATTACATAGATATAGACACATTACATAGATATAGACACATTACATAGATACAGACACATTACATAGATATAGACACATTACATAGATACAGACACATTACAGAGATACAGACACATTACATAGATATAGACACATTACATAGATAGAGATACTAACACATTACATAGATACAGACACATTACATAGATACAGACACATTACATAGATATAGACACATTACAGAGATACAGACACATTACAGAGATACAGACACATTACAGAGATACAGACACATTACATAGATATAGACATATTACATAGATACAGACACATTACATAGATACAGACACATTACAGAGATACAGACACATTACAGAGATATAGACACATTACATAGATACAGACACATTACAGAGATACAGACACATTACATAGATATAGACACATTACATAGATGCAGACACATTACATGATATAGACACATTACATAGATACAGACACATTACATAGATACAGACACATTACAGAGATACAGACACATTACAGATATAGACACATTACATAGATACAGACACATTACAGAGATACAGACACATTACATAGATATAGACACATTACATAGATACAGACACATTACATAGATATAGACACATTACAGAGATACAGACACATTACTACAACATTACGAGATACAGACACATTACATAGATATAGACACATTACATAGATATAGACACATTACAGAGATACAGACACATTACAGAGATACAGACACATTACATAGATATAGACACATTACAGGGATACAGACACATTACATAGATATATACACATTACAGAGATACAGACACATTACAGAGATACAGACACATTACATAGATATAGACAAATTACATAGATAGAGATACAGACACATTACATATATATAGACACATTACATAGATATAGACACATTACATAGATACAGACACATTACATAGATATAGACACATTACATAGATACAGACACATTACAGAGATACAGACACACTTACATAGATATAGACACATTACATAGATAGAGATACTTACACATTACATAGATACAGACACATTACATAGATACAGACACATTACATAGATATAGACACATTACAGAGATACAGACACATTACAGAGATACAGACACATTACATAGATATAGACACATTACATAGATACAGACACATTACATAGATACAGACACATTACAGAGATACAGACACATTACATAGATATAGACACATTACAGAGATATAGACACATTACATAGATACAGACACATTACATAGATATAGACACATTACATAGATATAGACACATTACATAGATACAGACACATTACATAGATATAGACACATTACATAGATACAGACACATTACAGAGATACAGACACATTACAGAGATATAGACACATTACATAGATATAGACACATTACATAGATATAGACACATTACAGAGATACAGACACATTACAGAGATACGACACATTACATAGATACAGACACATTACATATATATAGACACATTACATAGATACAGACACATTACATAGATACGACACATTACATAGATATAGACACATTACAGAGATACAGACACATTACATAGATATATACACATTACAGAGATACAGAGACACATTACAGAGATACAGACACATTACAGAGATACAGACACATTACATAGATATAGACACATTACATAGATAGAGATACAGACACATTACATAGATATAGACACATTACATAGATATAGACACTTACATAGATACAGACACATTACATAGATATAGACACATTACATAGATACAGACACATTACAGGTCGACACATTACATAGATATAGACACATTACATAGATAGAGATACTAACACATTACATAGATACAGACACATTACATAGATACAGACACATTACATAGATATAGACACATTCAGAGATACAGACACATTACAGAGATACAGACATTACAGATACAGACACATTACATAGATATAGACATATTACATAGATACAGACACATTACATAGATACAGACACATTACAGAGATACAGACACATTACAGAGATATAGACACATTACATAGATACAGACACATTACAGAGATACAGACACATTACATAGATATAGACACATTACATAGATACAGACACATTCATAGATATAGACACATTACATAGATACAGACACATTACATAGATACAGACCATTACAGAGATACAGACACATTACATAGATATAGACACATTACATAGATACAGACACATTACAGAGATACAGACACATTACATAGATATAGACACATTACATAGATACAGACACATTACATAGATATAGACACATTACAGAGATACGCACATTACGAGATCACACATTACAGAGATACAGACACATTACATAGATATAGACACATTACATAGATATAGACACATTACAGATATGACACTACAGAGATACAGACATTACATAATATAGACACATTACAGGGATACAGACACATTACATAGATATATACACATTACAGAGATACAGACACATTACAGAGATAAGACACATTACATAGATATGACAAATTACATAGATAGAGATACAGACACTTACATATATATAGACACATTACATAGATATAGACACATTACATAGATACAGACACTTACATAGATATAGACACATTACATAGATACAGACACATTACAGAATACAGACACATTACATAGATATAGACACATTACATAGATAGGACAATAACACATTACATAGATACAACACATTACATAGATACAGACACATTACATAGATATGACACATTACAGAGATACAGACACATTACAGAGATACAGACACATTACATAGATATAGACACATTACATAGATACAGACACATTACATAGATACAGACACATTACAGAGATACAGACACATTACATAGATATAGACACATTACAGAGATATAGACACATTACATAGATACAGACACATTACATAGATATAGACCCATTACATAGATATAGACACATTACATAGATACAGACACATTACATAATATAGACCTTACATAGATACAGACACATTACAGAGATACAGACACATTACAGAGATATAGACAATTACATAGATATAGACACATTACATAGATATGGACACATTACAGATACAGACACATTACGAGATACAGACACATTACATAGATACAGACACATTACATATATATAGACACATTACATAGATACAGACACATTACATAGATACAGACACATTACATAGATATAGACACATTACAGAGATACAGACACATTACATAGATATATACACATTACAGAGATACAGACACATTCAGGATACAGAACATTCAGAGATACAGACACATTACATAGATATAGACACATTACAAGTAGATAGAGATACAACACATTACATAGATATAGACACGTTACAGTAGATATAGACACATTACAGTAGATACAGACACATTACATAGATATAGACACATTACAATACAGACACATTACTACAGACACATTACATAGATATAGACACTTACATAGATATCACATTACATAGATAAGACCATTCATAGATACAGACACATTACATAGATATAGACACATTACAGAGATACAGACACATTACAGAGATACAGACACATTACAGAGATACAGACACATTACATAGATATAGACATATTACATAGATACAGACACATTACATAGATACAGACACATTACAGAATACAGACACATTACAGAGATATAGACACATTACATAGATACAGACACATTACAGAGATACAGACACATTACATAGATATAGACACATTACATAGATACAGACACATTACATAGATATAGACACATTACATGATACGACACATTACATAGATACAGACACATTACAGAGATACAGACACATTACATAGATATAGACACATTACATAGATACAGACACATTACAGAGATACACACACATTACATAGATATAGACACATTACATAGATACAGACACATTACATAGATATAGACACTTACAGATACAGACACATTACAGAGATACAGACACATTACAGAGATACAGACACATTACATAGATATAGACACATTACATAGATATAGACACATTACAGAGATACAGACACATTACAGAGATACAGACACATTACATAGATATAGACACATTACAGGGATACAGACACATTACATAGATATATACACATTACAGAGATACAGACACATTACATAGATATAGACAAATTACATAGATAGAGATACAGACACATTACATATATATAGACACATTACATAGATATAGACACATTACATAGATACAGACACATTACATAGATATAGACACATTACATAGATACAGACACATTACAGAGATACAGACACATTACATAGATATAGACACATTACATAGATAGAGATACTAACACATTACATAGATACAGACACATTACATAGATACAGACACATTACATAATATAGACACATTATCAGAGATACAGACACATTACAGAGATACAGACCCATTACAGAGATACAGACACATTACAGAGATACAGACACATTACATAGATATAGACATATTACATAGATACAGACACATTACATAGATACAGACACATTACAGAGATACAGACACATTACAGAGATATAGACACATTACATAGATACAGACACATTACAGAGATACAGACACATTACATAGATATAGACACATTACATAGATACAGACACATTACATAGATATAGACACATTACATAGATACAGACACATTACATAGATACAGACACATTACAGAATACAGACACATTACATAGATATAGACACATTACATAGATACAGACATTACAGAGATACAGACACATTACATAATATAGACACATTACATAGATACAGACACATTACATAAATATAGACACATTACAGAGATACAGACACATTACAGAGATACAGACACATTACAGAGATACAGACACATTACATAGATATAGACACATTACATAGATATAGACACATTACAGAGATACAGACACATTACAGAGATACAGACACATTACAGAGATACAGACACATTACAGAGATACAGACACATTACATAGATATAGACACATTACAGAGATACAGACACATTACAGAGATACAGACACATTACATAGATATAGACACATTACATAAGATATAGACACATTACAGAGATACAGACACATTACAGAGATAGAGACACATTACAGAGATACAGACACATTACATAATATAGACACATTACATAGATACAGACACATTACATAGATACAGACACATTACATAGATATAGACACATTACATAATATAGACACATTACAGAGATACAGACACATTACATAGATACAGACACATTACAGAGATACAGACACATTAAAGAGATACAGACACATTACAGAGATACAGACACATTACATAGATATAGACACATTACATAGATAGAGATACAGACATATTACATAGATATAGACACTTACATAGATATAGACACATTACATAGATATAGACACATTACATAGATATAGACACATTACATAGATACAGACACATTACATAGATATAGACACATTACAGAGATACAGACACATTACAGAGATACAGAAACATTACAGAGATACAGACACATTACGTAGATATAGACACATTACATAGATATAGAGACATTACATAGATACAGACACATTACATAGATAAATACACATTACATAGATATAGACACATTACATAGATACAGACACATTACATAGATACAGACACATTACAGAGATACAGACACATTACATAGATACAGACACATTACAGAGATACAGACACATTACAGAGATATAGACACATTACAGAGATACAGACACATTACATAGATATAACACATTACATAGATACAGACACATTACATAGATATAGACACATTACAGAGATATAGACACATTACATAGATACAGACACATTACATAGATACAGACACATTACAGAGATACAGACACATTACATAGATACAGACACATTACAGAGATATAGACACATTACAGAGATACAGACACATTACATAGATATAGACACATTACATAGATATAGACACATTACAGAGATACAGACACATTACAGAGATACAGACACATTACAGAGATACAGACACACTACATAGATATAGACACATTACATAGATATAGACACATTACATAGATACAGACACATTACAGAGATACAGACACATTACATAGATACAGAGACACATTACATATATATAGACACATTACATAGATACAGACACATTACATAGATACAGACACATTACATAGATATAGACACATTACATAGATATAGACCGTTACAGAGATACAGACACATTACATAGATATTTGCACATTACAGATACAGACACATTAAAGAGATACAGACACATTACAGAGATACAGACACATTACATAGATATAGACACATTACATAGATAGAATACAGACACATTACATAGATATAGACACTTACATAGATATAGACACATTACATAGATACAGACACATTACATAATATAGACACATTACATAGATACAGACACATTACATAGATATAGACACATTACAGAGATCAGACACATTTACAGAGATACAGACACATTACATAGATACAGACACATTACATAGATACAGACACATTACATATTATAGACACATTACATAGATACAACACATTACATAGATACAGACACATTACATAGATATATACACATTACATAGATATAGACACGTTACAGAGATACAGACACATTACATAGATATTTACACATTACAGAGATACAGACACATTAAGAGATACAGACATTACTGAGATCGACACATTACATAGATATAGACACATTACATAGATAGATACAGACACATTACATAGATATAGACACATTACATAGATATAGACACATTACATAGATACAGACACATTACATAGATATAGACACATTACATAGATACAGACACATTACATAGATATAGACACATTACATAGATATAGACACATTACATAGATACAGACACATTACATAGATATAGACACATTACATAGATACAGACACATTATCATAGATAAGACACATTACATAGATACAGACACATTACATAGATATAGACACATTACATAGATATAGACACATTACGTAGATACAGACACATTACATAGATATAGACACATTACATAGATACAGACATATTACATAGATACAGACACATTACAGAGATACAGACACATTACATAGATACAGACACATTACAGAGATATAGACACATTACATAGATATAGACACATTACATAGATATAGACACATTACATAGATATAGACACATTACATAGATATAGACACGTTACAGAGATACAGACACATTACATAGATATTTACACATTACAGAGATACAGACACATTAAAGAGATACAGACACATTACAGAGATACAGACACATTACATAGATATAGACACATTACATAGATAGAGATACATTACAGAGATACAGACACATTACATAGATATAGACACGTTACAGAGATACAGACACATTACATAGATATTTACACATTACAGAGATACAGACACATTACGTAGATATAGACACATTACATAGATATAGAGACATTACATAGATATAGAGACATTACATAGATACAGACACATTACATAGATAAAGACACATTACATAGATACAGACACATTACATAGATATAGACACATTACATAGATATAGCCATTACATAGATACAGACACATTACATAGATACAGACATTACAGAGATACAGACACATTACATAGATACAGACACATTACAGAGATACAGACACATTACAGAGATATAGACACATTACAGAGATACAGACACATTACATAGATATAGACACATTACATAGATACAGACACATTACATAGATATAGACACATTACAGAGATATAGACACATTACATAGATACAGACACATTACATAGATACAGACACATTACAGAGATACAGACACATTACATAGATACAGACACATTACAGAGATACAGACACATTACAGAGATATAGACACATTACAGAGATACAGACACATTACATAGATATAGACACATTACAGAGATACAGACACATTACATATATATAGACACATTACATACATATAGACACATTACATAGATACAGACACATTACATAGATATAGACACATTACATAGATACAGACATATTACATAGATACAGACACATTACAGATATATAGACACATTACATAGATAGAAATACAGACACATTACATAGATATAGACACATTACATAGATATAGACACATTACATAGATACAGACACATTACATAGATACAGACACATTACATAGATATAGACACATTACAGAGATACAGACACATTACATAGATATAGACACATTACATAGATAGAGATACAGACACATTACATAGATATAGACACATTACATAGATATAGACACATTACATAGATACAGACACATTACATAGATATAGACACATTACATAGATACAGACACATTACATAGATATAGACACATTACAGAGATACAGACACATTACAGAGATACAGACACATTACATAGATACAGACACATTACATAGATACAGACACATTACATATATATAGACACATTACATAGATACAGACACATTACATAGATACAGACACATTACATAGATATAGACACATTACATAGATATAGACACATTACAGAGATACAGACACATTACATAGATATTTACACATTACAGAGATACAGACACATTAAAGAGATACAGACACATTACTGAGATACAGACACTTACATAGATATAGACACATTACATAGATAGAGATACAGACACATTACATAGATATAGACACATTACATAGATATAGACACATTACATAGATACAGACACATTACATAGATATAGACACATTACATAGATACAGACACATTACATAGATATAGACACATTACATAGATATAGACACATTACATAGATACAGACACATTACATAGATATAGACACATTACATAGATACAGACACATTACATGATATAGACACATTACATAGATACAGACACATTACATAGATATAGACACATTACATTTGACCATTACATAGATACAGACACATTACATAGATATAGACACATTACATAGATACAGACATATTGGCATAGATACAGACACATTACAGAGATACAGACACCTTACATAGATACAGACACATTACAGAGATATAGACACATTACATAGATATAGACACATTACATAGATATAGACACATTACATAGATATAGACACATTACATAGATATAGACACGTTACAGAGATACAGACACATTACATAGATATTTACACATTACAGAGATACAGACACATTAAAGAGATACAGACACATTACAGAGATACAGACACATTACATAGATATAGACACATTACATAGATAGAGATACAGACACATTACATAGATATAGACACATTACATAGATATAGACACATTACATAGATACAGACACATTACATAGATATAGACACATTACATAGATACAGACACATTACATAGATATAGACACATTACAGAGATACAGACACATTACAGAGATACAGACACATTACAAAGATACAGACACATTACGTAGATATAGACACATTACATAGATATAGAGACATTACATAGATACAGACACATTACATATATAAAGACACATTACATAGATACAGACACATTACATAGATATAGACACATTACATAGATATATACACATTACATAGATACAGACACATTACATAGATATTTAAACATTACAGAGATACAGACACATTAAAGAGATACAGACACATTACAGAGATACAGACACATTACATAGATATAGACACGTTACAGAGATACAGACACATTACATAGATATTTACACATTACAGAGATACAGACACATTACGTAGATATAGACACATTACATAGATATAGAGACATTACATAGATATAGAGACATTACATAGATACAGACACATTACATAGATAAAGACACATTACATAGATACAGACACATTACATAGATATAGACACATTACATAGATATAGACACATTACATAGATACAGACACATTACATAGATACAGACACATTACAGAGATACAGACACATTACATAGATACAGACACATTACAGAGATACAGACACATTACAGAGATATAGACACATTACAGAGATACAGACACATTACATAGATATAGACACATTACATAGATACAGACACATTACATAGATATAGACACATTACAGAGATATAGACACATTACATAGATACAGACACATTACATAGATACAGACACATTACAGAGATACAGACACATTACATAGATACAGACACATTACATAGATACAGACACATTACATAGATATAGACACATTACAGAGATACAGACACATTACAGAGATACAGACACATTACAGAGATACAGACACATTACGTAGATATAGACACATTACATAGATATAGAGACATTACATAGATACAGACACATTACATAGATAAAGACACCTTACGTAGATACAGACACATTACATAGATATAGACACATTACATAGATATAGACACATTACATAGATACAGACACATTACATAGATATTTACACATTACAGAGATACAGACACATTAAAGAGATACAGACACATTACAGAGATACAGACACATTACATAGATATAGACACGTTACAGAGATACAGACACATTACATAGATATTTACACATTACAGAGATACAGACACATTATAGATATAAACATTACATAGATATAGAGACATTACATAGATATAGAGACATTACATAGATACAGACACATTACATAGATAAAGACACATTACATAGATACAGACACATTACATAGATATAGACCATTACATAGATATAGACACATTACATAGATACAGACACATTACATAGATACAGACACATTACAGAATACAGACACATTACATAGATACAAGACACATTACGAGATACAGACACATTACAGAGATATAGACACATTACAGAGATACAGACACATTACATAGATATAGACACATTACATAGATACAGACACATTACATAGATATAGACACATTACAGAGATATAGACACATTACATAGATACAGACACATTACATAGATACAGACACATTACAGAGATACAGACACATTACATAGATACAGACACATTACAGAGATACAGACACATTACAGAGATATAACACATTACAGAGATACAGACACATTACATAGATATAGACACATTACATAGATATAGACACATTACAGAGATACAGACACATTACAGAGATACAGACACATTACAGAGATACAGACACATTACATATATATAGACACATTACATAGATATAGACACATTACATAGATACAGACACATTACATAGATATAGACACATTACATAGATACAACATATAATAATACAGACACATTACAGATATATAGACACATTACATAGATAGAAATACAGACACATTACATAGATATAGACACATTACATAGATATAGACACATTACATAGATACAGACACATTACATAGATACAGACACATTACATAGATATAGACACATTACAGAGATACAGACACATTACATAGATATAGACACATTACATAGATAGAGATACAGACACATTACATAGATATAGACACATTACATAGATATAGACACATTACATAGATACAGACACATTACATAGATATAGACACATTACATAGATACAACATTACATAGATATAGACATTACAGAGATACAACACATTACAGAGATACAGACACATTACATAGATACAGACACATTACATAGATACAGACACATTACATATATATAGACACTTACATAGATACAACACATTACATAGATACAGACAATTACATAGATATAGACACATTACATAGATATAGACACGTTACAGAGATACAGACACATTACATAGATATTTACACATTACAGAGATACAGACACATTAAAGAGATACAGACACATTACTGAGATACAGACACATTACATAGATATAGACACATTACATAGATAGAGATACAGACACATTACATAGATATAGACACATTACATAGATATAGACACATTACATAGATACAGACACATTACATAGATATAGACACATTACATAATACGACACATTACATAGATATAGACACATTACATAGATATAGACACATTACATAGATACAGACACATTACATAGATATAGACACATTACATAGATACAGACACATTACATAGATATAGACACATTACAGAGATACAGACACATTACATAGATACAGACACATTACAGAGATATAGACACATTACATAGATATAACACATTACATAGATATAGACACATTACATAGATATAGACCATTACATAGATATAGACACGTTACAGAGATACGACACATTACATAGATATTTACACATTACAGAGATACACACATTAAAGAGATACAGACACATTACAGAGATACAGACACATTACATAGATATAGACACATTACATAGATAGAGATACAGACACATTACATAGATATATACACATTACAGTAGATACGACACATTACATAGATATAGACACATTACATAGATACAGACACATTACATAATACAACACATTACGAGATACAGACACATTACATAGATATAGACACTTACATAGATACAGACACATTACAGAGATACAGACACATTACATAGATATAGACACATTACATAGATACAGACACATTACATAAATATAGACACATTACAAGAGATACAGACACATTACAGAGATACAGACACATTACAGAGATACAGACACATTACATAGATATAGACACATTACATAGATATAACACATTACAGAGATACAGACACATTACAGAGATACAGACACATTACAGAGATACGACACATTACAGAGATACAGACACATTACATAGAATAGACACATTACAGAGATACAGACACATTACAGAGATACAGACACATTACATAGATATAGACACATTACATAGATATAGACACATTACAGAGATACAGACACATTACAGAGATAGAGACACATTACAGAGATACAGACACATTACATAGATATAGACACATTACATAGATACAGACACATTACATAGATACAGACACATTACATAGATATAGACACATTACATAGATATAGACACATTACAGAGATACAGACACATTACATAGATACAGACACATTACAGAGATACAGACACATTAAAGAGATACAACACATTACAGAGATACAGACACATTACATAGATATAACACATTACATAGATAGAGATACAGACATATTACATAGATATAGACACATTACATAGATATAGACACTTACATAGATATATACACATTACATAGATATAGACACATTACATAGATACAGACACATTACATAGATATAGACACATTACATAGATACAGACACATTACATAGATACGACACATTACAAGATACAGCACATTACATAGATACAGACACATTACAGAGATACAGACACATTACAGAGATATAGACACATTACATGAGATACAGACACATTACATAGATATAGACACATTACATAGATACAGACACATTACATAGATACAACACATTACATAGATACAGACACATTACAGAGATACAGACACATTACATAGATACACACACATTACAGAGATATAGACACATTAAGAGATACAGACACATTACATAGATATAGACACATTACATAGATATAGACACATTACAGAGATACAGACACATTACAGAGATACAGACACATTACAGAGATACAGACACATTACATAGATATAGACACATTACATAATATAGACACATTACATAGATACAGACACATTACAGAGATACAGACACATTACATAGATACAGACACATTACATATATATAGACACATTACATAGATACAGACACATTACATAGATACAGACACATTACATAGATATAGACACATTACATAGATATAGACACGTTACAGAATACAGACACATTACATAGATATTTACACATTACAGAGATACAGACACATTAAAGAGATACAGACACTTACAGAGATACAGACACATTACATAGATATAGACACATTACATAGATAGAGATACAGACACATTACATAGATATAGACACATTACATAGATATAGACACATTACATAGAATACAGACACATTACATAGATATAGACACATTACATAGATACAGACACATTACATAGATATAGACACATTACAGAGATACAGACACATTACAGAGATACAGACACATTACATAGATACAGACACATTACATAGATACAGACACATTACATATATATAGACACATTACATAGATACAGACACATTACATAGATACAGACACATTACATAGATATAGACACATTACATAGATATAGACACGTTACAGAGATACAGACACATTACATAGATATTTACACATTACAGAATACAACACATTAAAAGAGATACAGACACATTACTGAGATACAGACACATTACATAGATATAGAACATTACATAGATAGAGATACAGACACATTACATAGATATAGACACATTACATAGATATAGACAATTACATAGATACAGACACATTACATAGATATAGACACATTACATAATACAGACACATTACATAGATATAGACACATTACATAGATATAGACACATTACATAGATACAGACACATTACATAGATATAGACACATTACATAGATACAGACACATTACATAGATATAGACACATTACATAGATACAGACACATTACATAGATATAGACACATTACATAGATATAGACACATTACATAGATACAGACACATTACATAGATATAGACACATTACATAGATACAGACATATTACATAGATACAGACACATTACAGAGATACAGACACATTACATAGATACAGACACATTACAGAGATATAGACACATTACATAGATATAGACACATTACATAGATATAGACACATTACATAATATAGACACATTACATAGATATAGACACGTTACAGAGATACAGACACATTACATAGATATTTACACATTACAGAGATACAGACACATTAAAGAGATACAGACACATTACAGAGATACAGACATTACATAGATATAGACACATTACATAGATAGAGATACATTACAGAGATACAGACACATTACATAGATATAGACACGTTACAGAGATACAGACACATTACATAGATATTTACACATTACAGAGATACAGACACATTACGTAGATATAGACACATTACATAGATATAGAGACATTACATAGATATAGAGACATTACATAGATACAGACACATTACATAGATAAAGACACATTACATAGATACAGACACATTACATAGATATAGACACATTACATAGATATAGACACATTACATAATACAGACACATTACATAGATACAGACACATTACAGAGATACGACACATTACATAGATACAGACACATTACAGAGAGATACAGACACATTACAGAGATATAGACACATTACAGAGATACAGACACATTACATAGATATAGACACATTACATAGATACAGACACATTACATAGATATAGACACATTACAGAGATATAGACACATTACATAGATACAGACACATTACATAGATACGACACATTACAGAGATACAGACACATTACATAGATACAGACACATTACAGAGATACAGACACATTACAGAGATATAGACACATTACAGAGATACAGACACATTACATAGATATAGACACATTACAGAGATACAGACACATTACATATATATAGACACATTACATAGATATAGACACATTACATAGATACAGACACATTACATAGATATAGACACATTACATAGATACAGACATATTACATAGATACAGACACATTACAGATATATAGACACATTACATAGATAGAAATACAGACACATTACATAGATATAGACACATTACATAGATATAGACACATTACATAGATACAGACACATTACATAGATACAGACACATTACATAGATATAGACACATTACAGAGATACAGACACATTACATAGATATAGACACATTACATAGATAGAGATACAGACACATTACATAGATATAGACACATTACATAGATATAGACACATTACATAGATACAGACACATTACATAGATATAGACACATTACATAGATACAGACACATTACATAGATATAGACACATTACAGAGATACAGACACATTACAGAGATACAGACACATTACATAGATACAGACACATTACATAGATACAGACACTTACATATATATAGACACATTACATAGATACAGACACATTACATAGATACAGACACATTACATAGATATAGACACATTACATAGATATAGACACGTTACAGAGATACAGACACATTACATAGATATTTACATTACAGAGATACAGACACATTAAAGAGATACAGACACATTACTGAGATACAGACACATTACATAGATAGACACATTACATAGATAGAGATACAGACACATTACATAATATAACCATTACATAGATATAGACACACTTACATAGATACAGACACATTACATAGATATAGACACATTACATAGATACAGACACATTACATAGATATAGACACATTACATAATATAAACACATTACATAGATACAGACACATTACATAGATATAGACACATTACATAGATACAGACACATTACATAGATATAGACACATTACATAGATACAGACACATTACATAGATATAGACACATTACATAGATATAGACCATTACATAGATACAACAATTACATAGATATAGACACATTACATAGATACAGACATATTACATAGATACAGACACATTACAGAGATACAGACACATTACATAGATACAGACACATTACAGAGATATAGACACATTACATAGATATAGACACATTACATAGATATAGACACATTACATAGATATAGACACATTACATAATATAGACACGTTACAGAGTACAGACACATTACATAGATATTTACTTACAGAGATACAGACACATTAAAGAGATACAGACACATTACAGAGATACAGACACATTACATAGATATAGACACATTACATAGATAGAGATACAGACACATTACATAGATATAGACACATTACATAGATATAGACACATTACATAGATACAGACACATTACATAGATATAGACACATTACATAGATACAGACACATTACATAGATATAGACACATTACAGAGATACAGACACATTACAGAGATACAGACACATTACAGAGAGTACAGACACATTACGTAGATATATACACATTACATAGATATAGAGACATTACATAGATACAGACACATTACATATATAAAGACACATTACATAGATACAGACACATTACATAGATATAACACATTACATGATATAGACACATTACATAGATACAGACACATTACATAGATATTTAAACATTACAGAGATACAGACACATTAAAGAGATACAGACACATTACAGAGATACAGACACATTACATAGATATAGACACGTTACAGAGATACAGACACATTACATAGATATTTACACATTACAGAGATACAGACACATTACGTAGATATAGACACATTACATAGATATAGAGACATTACATAGATATATAGAGACATTACATAGATACAGACACATTACATAGATAAAGACACATTACATAGATACAGACACATTACATAGATATAGACACATTACATAGATATAGACACATTACATAGATACAGACACATTACATAGATACAACAATTACAGAGATACAGACACATTACATAGATACAGACACATTACAGAGTACAGACACATTACAGAGATATAGACACATTACAGAGATACAGACACATTACATAGATATAGACACATTACATAGATACAGACACATTACATAGATATAGACACATTACAGAGATATAGACACATTACATAGATACAGACACATTACATAGATACAGACACATTACAGAGATACAGACACATTACATAGATACAGACACATTACATAGATACAGACACATTACATAGATATAGACACATTACAGAGATACAGACACATTACAGAGATACAGACACATTACAGAGATACAGACACATTACGTAGATATAGACACATTACATAGATATAGAGACATTACATAGATACAGACACATTACATAGATAAAGACACATTACATAGATACAGACACATTACATAGATATAGACACATTACATAGATATAGACACATTACATAGATACAGACACATTACATAGATATTTACACATTACAGAGATACAGACACATTAAAGAGATACAGCCATTACAGAGATACAGACACATTACATAGATATAGACCGTTACAGAGATACAGACACATTACATAGATATTTACACATTACAGAGATACAGACACATTACGTAGATATAGACACATTACATAGATATAGAGACATTACATAGATATAGAGACATTACATAGATACAGACACATTACATAGATAAAGACACATTACATAGATACAGACACATTACATAGATATAGACACATTACATAGATATAGACACATTACATAGATACAGACACATTACATAGATACAGACACATTACAGAGATACAGACACATTACATAGATACAGACACATTACAGAGATACAGACACATTACAGAGATATAGACACATTACAGAGATACAGACACATTACATAGATATAGACACATTACATAGATACAGACACATTACATAGATATAGACACATTACAGAGATATAGACACATTACATAGATACAGACACATTACATAGATACAGACACATTACAGAGATACAGACACATTACATAGATACAGACACATTACAGAGATACAGACACATTACAGAGATATAGACACATTACAGAGATACAGACACATTACATAGATATAGACACATTACATAGATATAGACACATTACAGAGATACAGACACATTACAGAGATACAGACACATTACAGAGATACAGACACATTACATATATATAGACACATTACATAGATATAGACACATTACATAGATACAGACACATTACATAGATATAGACACATTACATAGATACAGACATATTACATAGATACAGACACATTACAGATATATAGACACATTACATAGATAGAAATACAGACACATTACATAGATATAGACACATTACATAGATATAGACACATTACATAGATACAGACACATTACATAGATACAGACACATTACATAGATATAGACACATTACAGAGATACAGACACATTACATAGATATAGACACATTACATAGATAGAGATACAGACACATTACATAGATATAGACACATTACATAGATATAGACACATTACATAGATACAGACACATTACATAGATATAGACACATTACATAGATATAGACACATTACATAGATACAGACACATTACATAGATACAGACACATTACAGAGATACAGACACATTACATAGATACAGACACATTACAGAGATACAGACACATTACAGAGATATAGACACATTACAGAGATACAGACACATTACATAGATATAGACACATTACATAGATACAGACACATTACATAGATATAGACACATTACAGAGATATAGACACATTACATAGATATAGACACATTACATAGATATAGACACATTACATAGATACAGACACATTACATAGATATAGACACATTACATAGATATAGACACATTACATAGATACAGACACATTACATAGATATAGACACATTACATAGATACAGACACATTACATAGATATAGACACGTTACAGAGATACAGACACATTACATAGATATAGACACATTACAGAGATACAGACACATTACAGAGATACAGACACATTACATAGATACAGACACATTACATAGATACAGACACATTACATATATATAGACACATTACATAGATACAGACACATTACATAGATACAGACACATTACATAGATATAGACACATTACATAGATATAGACACGTTACAGAGATACAGACACATTACATAGATATTTACACATTACAGAGATACAGACACATTAAAGAGATACAGACACATTACTGAGATACAGACACATTACATAGATATAGACACATTACATAGATAGAGATACAGACACATTACATAGATATAGACACATTACATAGATATAGACACATTACATAGATACAGACACATTACATAGATATAGACACATTACATAGATACAGACACATTACATAGATATAGACACATTACATAGATATAGACACATTACATAGATACAGACACATTACATAGATATAGACACATTACATAGATACAGACACATTACATAGATATAGACACATTACAGAGATACAGACACATTACATAGATACAGACACATTACAGAGATATAGACACATTACATAGATATAGACACATTACATAGATATAGACACATTACATAGATATAGACACATTACATAGATATAGACACGTTACAGAGATACAGACACATTACATAGATATTTACACATTACAGAGATACAGACACATTAAAGAGATACAGACACATTACAGAGATACAGACACATTACATAGATATAGACACATTACATAGATAGAGATACAGACACATTACATAGATATAGACACATTACATAGATATAGACACATTACATAGATACAGACACATTACATAGATATAGACACATTACATAGATACAGACACATTACATAGATATAGACACATTACAGAGATACAGACACATTACAGAGATACAGACACATTACAGAGATACAGACACATTACGTAGATATAGACACATTACATAGATATAGAGACATTACATAGATACAGACACATTACATAGATAAAGACACATTACATAGATACAGACACATTACATAGATATAGACACATTACAGAGATACAGACACATTACAGAGATACAGACACATTACATAGATACAGACACATTACATTGATACAGACACATTACATATATATAGACACATTACATAGATACAGACACATTACATAGATACAGACACATTACATAGATATAGACACATTACATAGATATAGACACGTTACAGAGATACAGACACATTACATAGATATTTACACATTACAGAGATACAGACACATTAAAGAGATACAGACACATTACTGAGATACAGACACATTACATAGATATAGACACATTACATAGATAGAGATACAGACACATTACATAGATATAGACACATTACATAGATATAGACACATTACATAGATATAGACACATTACATAGATACAGACATATTACATAGATACAGACACATTACAGATATATAGACACATTACATAGATAGAAATACAGACACATTACATAGATATAGACACATTACATAGATATAGACACATTACATAGATACAGACACATTACATAGATACAGACACATTACATAGATATAGACACATTACAGAGATACAGACACATTACATAGATATAGACACATTACATAGATAGAGATACAGAACATTACATAGATATAGACACATTACATAGATATAGACACATTACATAGATACAGACACATTACATAGATATAGACACATTACATAGATACAGACACATTACATAGATATAGACACATTACAGAGATACAGACACATTACAGAGATACAGACACATTACATAGATACAGACACATTACATAGATACAGACACATTACATATATATAGACACATTACATAGATACAGACACATTACATAGATACAGACACATTACATAGATATAGACACATTACATAGATATGACACGTTACAGAGATACAGACACATTACATAGATATTTTACACATTACAGAGATACAGACACATTAAAGAGATACAGACACATTACTGAGATACAGACACATTACATAGATATAGACACATTACATAGATGAGATACAGACACATTACATAGATATAGACACATTACATAGATATAGACACATTACATAGATACAGACAATTACATAGATATAGACACATTACATAGATACAGACACATTACATAGATATAGACACATTACATAGATATAGACACATTACATAGATACAGACACATTACATAGATATAGACACATTACATAGATACAGACACATTACATAGATATAGACACATTACAGAGATACAGACACATTACATAGATACAGACACATTACAGAGATATAGACACATTACATAGATATAGACACATTACATAGATATAGACACATTACATAGATATAGACACATTACATAGATATAGACACGTTACAGAGATACAGACACATTACATAGATATTTACACATTACAGAGATACAGACACATTAAAGAGATACAGACCATTACAGAGATACGACACATTACATAGATATAGACACATTACATAGATACAGAACACATTACATAGATATAGACACATTACATAGATATAGACACATTACATAGATACAGACACATTACATAGATATAGACACATTACATAGATACAGACACATTACATAGATATAGACACATTACAGAGATACAGACACATTACAGAGATACAGACACATTACAGAGATACAGACACATTACGTAGATATAGACACATTACATAGATATAGAGACATTACATAGATACAGACACATTACATAGATAAAGACACATTACATAGATACAGACACATTACATAGATATAGACACATTACATAGATATAGACACATTACATAGATACAGACACATTACATAGATATAGACACATTACAGAGATACAGACACATTACAGAGATACAGACACATTACATAGATACAGACACATTACATAGATACAGACACATTACATATATATAGACACATTACATAGATACAGACACATTACATAGATACAGACACATTACATAGATATAGACACATTACATAGATATAGACACGTTACAGAGATACAGACACATTACATAGATATTTACACATTACAGAGATACAGACACATTAAAGAGATACAGACACATTACTGAGATACAGACACATTACATAGATATAGACACATTACATAGATAGAGATACAGACACATTACATAGATATAGACACATTACATAGATATAGACACATTACATAGATACAGACACATTACATAGATATAGACACATTACATAGATACAGACACATTACATAGATATAGACACATTACATAGATATAGACACATTACATAGATACAGACACATTACATAGATATAGACACATTACATAGATACAGACACATTACATAGATATAGACACATTACATAGATACAGACACATTACATAGATATAGACACATTACATAGATATAGACACATTACATAGATACAGACACATTACATAGATATAGACATTACATAAATACAGACATATTACATAGATACAGACACATTACAGAGATACAGACACATTACATAGATACAGACACATTACAGAGATATAGACACATTACATAGATATAGACACATTACATAGATATAGACACATTACATAGATATAGACACATTACATAGATATAGACACGTTACAGAGATACAGACACATTACATAGATATTTACACATTACAGAGATACAGACACATTAAAGAGATACAGACACATTACATAGATATAGACACATTACATAGATAGAGATACATTACAGAGATACAGACACATTACATAGATATAGACACGTTACAGAGATACAGACACATTACATAGATATTTACACATTACAGAGATACAGACACATTACGTAGATATAGACACATTACATAGATATAGAGACATTACATAGATATAGAGACATTACATAGATACAGACACATTACATAGATAAAGACATCATTACATAGATACAGACACATTACATAGATATAGACACATTACATAGATATAACACATTACATAGATACAGACACATTACATGATACAGACACATTACAGAATACAGACACATTACATAATACAGACACATTACAGAGATACAGACCCATTACAGAGATATAACACATTACAGAGATACAACACATTACATAGATATATCACATTACATAGATCACACATTACATAATATACACATTACAATTAACACATTACATAGATAACACATTACATAATACAACACTTACAATCACACATTACATATACAACACATTACGAATACAACACATTACAGAGATATAACACATTACAGAATACAACACATTACATAGATCATAGACACATTACAGAATACACACATTCTTTAGACACATTACATAATATAACACTTACATAATACAACATTTGATATAACACTTACATAGATACAGACATATTACATAGATACACACATTACAGATATATAACACATTCATGATATCAAAACACATTACATAATATAACACATTACATAATATAGACACATTACATAGATACAACACATTACTATACATTACATAGATATCATTACAGAATACAGACACATTACATAATATAGCATATTACATAGATAGATCCAGACACATTGCATGGATATACCATTTATATCATTTGTCACATTACAATATCACGGTTACATATACAACCATTACATATTAACACATTACAAATACAACACATTACAGATACAACACTTACATAATACAAAATTACATATCACATTACATATATATAACACATTAATAATACAACACTTACATAATACAGACACATTACACATAGATATAACACATTACATAATATTTACTGAATACAACACATTACATAATATTTACCATTCGAATCACCATTAAGATCACACGTTACGGAGATACAACACTTACATAGATATAGACACATTACATAGATAGAGATACAGACACGTTACATAGATATAGACACATTACATAGATATAAACATTACATATACACACATTACATATATAACACATTACATAATACAACACATTACATAATATAACACTTACATAATATAACACATTACATATACAACACATTACATATATAGACACATTACATGATACAACACATTACATATTACACATTACATAGATACAACACATTACATAATATAACACACTTACATAATTAACACATTACATATACAACACATTACATAATATACACATTACATAGATACAGACATATTACATGATCACACATTACAGAATACAACACATTACATAATACAACACATTACAGAGATATAACACATTACATAGATATAGACCCATTACATACATATAACACATTACATAGATATAACACATTACATATATACCGTTACAGAGATACAGACATTACATATATTTACACATTACAGAGATACAACACATTAAGAATACAGACACATTACAGAATACACACATTACATATACACATTACATAGATAAGATACAACCTTACATAATATACACATTACATAATATAACACATTACATAGATACACACATTACATATATAACACTTACATAGATCAACACATTCTTTCACATTACAATCACACATTACAGAATCCACATTCAATACAACACATTCTAATATAACACACTTACATAATATACACATTACATAATACAACACATTACATATATAAAACACTTACATAGATACAGACACATTACATAGATATAGACACATTACATAGATATAACACATTACATAGATACAGACACATTACATAGATATTTAAACATTACAGAGATACAACACATTAAAAGATACAGACACATTACAGAGATACAACACTTACATAATATCCGTTACAGAGATACACCATTACATAATATTTACCATTCAAATCACCTTACGTGAATATAACACATTACATATATAGAACATTACATAATATATAAACTTACATAATACAGACACGTTACGTAGAGTAAAACACATTACATAGATACACACATTACGTAGATATAACACATTACTAGATATACACATTACATAATACAACACATTACATAATACACTTACAGAGATACACTTACATAGATACACACATTACAGATACACATTAGATTCACATTACGAATACAACACATTACATATATAACACATTCTGATACAGACACATTACATAATTACACATTACAATTACACATTACATAATACACACATTACTAATACACTTCGATCCCACTTACATAATACACACATTACTAGATCGACACTTACATAATATACACATTCGAATAACTTCAGAATACAACATTACAAATCACACATCTAATATAACTCATTCCATAGATATAATTCCTATACACAATTTATAAAACACATTACATATACACACATTCCATAATTACACATTCCGTAATATACATTACATATACAACACATTACATAGATATTTACACATTACAGAGATACAACACATTAAAGAGATACAACACATTACAGAGATACAACACATTACATATATAGACACGTTACAGAGATACAGACACATTACATAGATATTTACACTTACAGAGATACAACACATTACTAGATATAGACACATTACATAGATATAACTTACATGATATAGAGACATTACGTAGATACAACACATTACATAATAAAACACATTACATAGATACAGACACATTACATGAATATAGTCACATTACATAATATACACATTACGATCAGATACAACACATTACATAGATACAACGCATTACAGAATACGACACGCTTACATAGATCTACACATTACACGAGATACAACACATTACAGAATATAGACACATTACAGAGATACAGACACATTACATAGATATAACACATTACATAGATACGGACACATTACATAGATATAGACACATTACAGAGATATAACACATTACATAGATACGGACACATTACATAGATCTGACACATTACAGAGATCACACATTACATAGATACGACACATTACAGAGATACACCTTACGGATATAACACATTACAGAATACAACACATTAATAATTCATTTACATAGATATGACACATTACGGATTCTCATTACATACGGACAGTCTATCATTCAGATCACCCTTACTTATAACACATTACATAATATAACTTACATACGCACATTCATAATTACATTACATTACTACTTTACATGATCATTACGTTATAACCATTACATATCACACTTACATATATTTACATATAGACAACATTACATAATACAGACACTTACATAGATACGACACATTACTAGATTACACATTACAGAATCAACACTTACATGATATAACACATTCACATGAGATCACATTACATGATATAGACCATTACATATATAACACATTACATAGATACACACATTACATTATATACACATTACATAATATAACACATTACTCGATCCAACACATTACATAGATACACATACAATACAGAGATACAACACATTACATATACAATTACAGAGATACAACACATTACAGAATATAACACATTACAGAGATACAGACACATTACATAGATATAGACACATTACATAGATACAACACATTACATAATATAACACATTAAGAATATAGACACATTACATAATACAACACTTACATATATAACACATTACATGATACAACACATTACATAATATAACACATTACATAATATAACACATTACATAATATAGACACATTACATAATACAACACATTACATAATATAGACACGTTACAGAGATACAGACACATTACACTAGATATAACACATTACAGAGATACAGACACATTACAGAGATACAACACATTACATAATACAGACACATTACATAGATACAACACATTACATATATATAACACATTACATAGATACAGACACATTACATAGATACAGACACATTACATATATAACAATTACATAGATATAACATTACAAATACACACATTACTATATTTACACATTACGAATCACACATTAAAAATACAGACACATTACTGAGATACACACATTACATAATCCCATTACATGATGAATCACCTTACATATATAACACATTCATAAATATCACATTCATATCCACACATTACATTTAGCACTTACATATCACACATTACATATTACACATTACATAGATATAACATTCCATAATACAACACATTACATAATATAACACATTACATAATACAACACATTACATAATATAACACATTATGAGATCAACACATTACATATGCAACATTACAGAGCTATAACACATTACATAATATAACACATTACATAGATATAACACTTACATATTACTTCTATATACATTACAATACAACACATTACATAATATTTACACATTACATACGACACATTAAAGAGATACAGAACCCATTACAAGAGATACAGACACATTACATAATTGGACACATTACATAGATAGGGATACAACACATTACATAGATATAGACACATTACATAATATAGACACATTACATAAATCCACACATTACATAATATAACACATTACATAGATACAACACATTACATAATTCCTTACAATACAGACCATTACGGAGATACAGACACATTACAGAATACACACATTATATGATATGAACCTGCATTACATAATATAGAGACATTACTAGATACAGACACATTACATAATAAAACCATTACATAATCCACAACACATTACATAAATATGACACATTACAGAATACAGACACATTACAGAGATCACACATTACTCAGATACAACACTTACGTAATACAACACATTACATTATATAACACATTACATAGATACAGACACATTACATAGATACAGACACATATACATAATATAGACACATTACATAATATAAATACGTTACAAATACAGACCATTACATAATATTTTACCCATTACAGAATACAACACATTAAAATCCTGAGATACAGACACATTACATAGATATAGACACATTACATAGATGAATACAACACATTACATAATATAACACATTACATAATATAGACGCATTACATAATATAACCATTAACACTAGATACACATATTACATAGATACACACATTACGATTATAATCATTACATAAAGAAAAAAATACAGACACATTCTAATATAACACATTACTATTAACACATTACATAATACAACACATTACATAATACAACACATTACATAGATATAGACACATTACAGAGATACAACACATTACATAATATAACACATTACATAGATAGAGATACAGACACATTACATAGATATAGACACATTACACATAATATAACACATTACATAGATACAACACATTACATAATATAGACCACATTACATAGATACAACCCGTTACATAGATATAACACATTACAGAATACATTACAGAGATACAGACCACATTACATAATACAACACATTACACTAGATACGACACATTACATATATATAAACCACATTACATAGATACAGACACATTACATAGATACAACACATTACATAATATAACACATTACATAATATACACTTACAGAATACACACTTATATATTTACACATTACAGAGATACAACACTTAAAGAGATACAACACATTACTGAGATACAACACATTACATAATATAACACTTACCCGCAATAAATCAACATTACATGATATAACCTTCTTATACTCATATCCCTTCATATTACACATTACATATCACACATTACATAATATAACACATTCCATAATATACACTTTAGATAGAACACACACATTACATAATATAACACATTACATAGATACAACACATTACATAGATATAGACACATTACGGAGATACACCATTACATAGAGTCTACAACTTACAGAATATACACATTACATATATAACACATTACATAATATAACACATTACATATATAACACATTACATATATAACCCTTACAGAATACACACATTACTTATTTACACATTACAAATACAACACATTAAAGAGATACAGACACATTACAGAGATACACACACATTACACTAATATAACACATTACATAATGAATACAGACACATTACATAGATATAACACTTTATTACATAGATATAACACATTACATAGATACAGACACATTACATAATATAACACATTTACATAAAATACAACACATTACACATAATATACACATTACAAATACAGACACATTACAGAGATACAGACACATTACAGAGATACAACACATTAAATAATATAACACATTCATATATAAACTTACATATACACATTACATAATACAACACATTACATAATACAAACCACATTACATAATATAACACATTACATAATATAACACATTACATAGATACAGACACATTACATAGATATTTACACATTACAGAGATACACTAAAAATACAACACATTAAAAATACAACATTACATAATATAGACCCGTTACAGAATACAACACATTACATAATATTTACACTTACAAGAGATACAACACATTACTAATATAACATTACATATATACACATTACATAGATATAGAGACATTACATAGATCACACATTACATAATAAAAAACACATTACTAGATACAACACATTACATAATATAACATTACATATATACCTTACATGATCACACACATAATACTTACAGAGATACAACACATTACACTATACAGACACATTACAGAGATCAACACATTAAATATACACATTACAATACAACACATTACATAGATATAACACATTACATTATACACACATTACATAATATAACACATTACATAGATATACACATTACATAGATACAGACACATTACATGATACAACACATTACGAATACACACATTACATAATACAACACTTACAGAATACAACACATTACAGAATATAACACATTACAGAATCACCATTACATATATAGACACATTACATAGATACTGACACATTACATAATATACACTTAAATATAACACATTACATAGATACAGACACATTACATAGATACAGACACATTACAGAAATACAGACACATTACATAGATACAGACACATTACAGAGATACAACACATTACAAATATAACACATTACAGAATACACACATTACTGATATAACACATTACATAATATAACACTTACAGAGATACACACATTCCTCAGAGATACAACACCATTACAATCACACATTACTTATATTACACATTACATATATAACACATTACATAATACAACACATTACATAGATATAACACATTATATACATATTACATAATACAACACATTACTATATATGCACATTACATAGATATATCAACACTTACATAATATAACACATTACATAGATATAACACATTACATAGATACAACACATTACATAATACAACACATTACATATATAGACACGATTACATAATATAACACATTACATAATACAACACATTACTAATATACACATTACATATACAACATATTACATAAACACATTACGAATACAACACATTACATAGATACAACACATTACAGAGATATAACACATTACATAATATAACACATTATATATAGACACATTACAGAGATATAACACATTACATAATACAACACATTACATAATACAACACATCACATAGATACAGACACATTACAGAGATACGGAACATTACATAATATAACCCATTACATAATATAACACATTACATATACAACACATTACATAATATAACACATTACATAGATGAGGTACATGCTACACATTACATATCAACACTTACATAGATACAGACACATTACATAATACAACACATTACAGAATGCAGACACATTACAGAGATACAGACACATTACATAGATATAACACATTACATAGATATAGACACATTACATAGATATAGACCATTACATAGATACAACACATTACTAGATCACACACATTACATAGATACAGACACATAACATATTATAACACATTACATAATTAACACATTACATAGATAAGACACATTACATAAATATAACACATTACATAGATACAACATATTACATATACAGACACATTACAAATATAACACATTAATAATAAAATACAACTTAATATTCCATTCATGATACCCATAGATCCACACATTACATAAACACTATTACATAATATAACACATTACATAATATACACTTACATATCACCTTAATATACACATTACCAGATCCATTCATAATACGACACATTACAGAGATACAACACATTACATAGATACACATTACAGAGATATAACACATTACATAGATATAACCCTTACATATTAACACATTACAAGATATATACACATTATATATACACACTTCTAGATGCAGACACATTACATAGATACAACACATTACAGGATACAACACATTACATAATATAACCTTACATAATATAACACATTACATAAATACAACACTTACATAGATATAGACACAGTACATAAATAGAATTACACATTACATAATAACACATTACTAATATACCCATTACATAGATACAGACGCATTACCAGATACACACATTACGAATCAACACGTTACAGAGATACACATTCCATATATAACCTTACATAGATACAACACATTACATAGATATAACACATTACGAATATCACATTACATAGATACACACTTCTCACACTTCTATATAACACATTACATAATACACACATTACATAATACACTTACAGAATACAACACTTACTAGATACAACACATTACAGAGATTCAACACATTACGTAGAATACACGCATTACAGAGATACAGACACATTACAGAGATATAACACATTACAGAGATACAACACATTACATAATATAACACATTACATAATATAACACATTACATATATAACACATTACATAGATATAACACATATACATAATACAGACACATTACATAATACAACACATTACATATACAACACATTACATATATAAACACATTACATATATACACATTATATACATTACATAATATAACACATTCCATATATATCATTTTACATATACAGACACATTACATAATATAAACACATTACATTGATATAACACATTACATAGATAGAACACTTCATATATACACATTACATAATACAACACATTAACATAGATACAACACATTACATAGATATAACCCTTACATAGATATACACATTACATAATACAACACATTACATTATAGACACATTACATAGATACAACATATTACATAATACAGACACATTACAGAGAATACAACACATTACATAGATACAGACACATTACAGAGATATACACTTACATAATATAACACATTACATAATATAACACATAGATATAACACATTACATAGATACACACATTACATAGATGCAGACACGATTACGTAATAACACATTACAGAATACAACCTTACATAGATATAACACATTCCATAGATATAGACACATTACATAGATACACACATTACATAGATATAGACACATTACATAATAGAATACACACATTACATAGATGCAGACACATTACATAATACACACATTACATAATACGACACATTACAGAGATACAGACACATTACAAGATACACACATTACTAGATATAACACACATTACATAGATATAGACACATTACATAATATAACACATTACATATACAACACATTACATAGATACAACACATTAAAACATAATACAACACATTCATATATATAGACACATTACATAGATATAACACGTTACATAGATAAGAACACATTACATAGATATAAACACATTACATAATACAGACATATTACATAATACACACATTACAGAGATATAACACATTACTATAATACACACTTACATATATACACATTACATATATGACACATTACATAATACAACACATTACATAAACCTTACATAATATAACACATTACATAATATAACATTACATAATCACACATTACATAGATATACACATTACATAATACACATTTACATACATACAGACACATTACAGGGATGCAACACATTACATAATACAGACACATTACAGAGATATACACATTACATAATATAAACCACATTCCATAGATATAGACACATTACAGAGATATAACACTTATATAATACAACACATTACATAGATACAACACATTACATAGATACAACACACAGAGAATACAGACACACTTCCATAGATATAACACATTACATAGATATAGACACATTACATAATACAACCCATTACATAATATAACACATTACATAATATTAAATATAACACATTACATAGATACAACACATTACACTAATATAACCCATCTACATAGATACAGACACATTACATAGATACAGACCATTACAGAGATCAACACATTACGACACAGACACATTCCATAGATATAACACATTACATAGATACACACATTACATGATATACCTTCAGATATACTTACATATACAACCTACAGGGTATACAGACACATTCATAATATAACACATTACATATACAGACACATTACACAGATATAACACATTACATAATATGACACATTACATAGATACAGACACATTACATAGATATTTAAACATTACAGAATACAACACATTAAAGAGATACAGACACATTACAGAGATACAACACATTACATAGATATACCTTCGATCACCTTACATAATATTTACACATTACGAGATCACACCTTACTAATATAACATTACTAATAACACATTACATGATATAACTTACATATACAGACACATTACATAATAAAACACATTACATAGATACAACACATTACATAATATCAATTTACATAATATAACATTGATACAGACACATTACATAGATACAGACACATTACACGAGATACAACACATTACATAGATACAGACACATTACAGAGATACAACACATTACAGAGATATAACACACTTACAGAGATCACACATTACATATATACACTTACATAGATATGCAACACATTACATGATATAACACATTCAGAAATATAGTCACATTACATAATACAACACATTACATAGATACAGACACATTACGGAGATACAGACACATTACATAGATACAACACATTATAGTACAGACACATTACATAGATATGACACATTACAGAATACACCTTCGATACACATTACAAATACAATTATAATATACACTTACATAGATATAGAGACATTACATAATACAACACATTACATAGATAAAACACATTACATAGATACAACACATTCCATAGATATAACACATTTATATAACCATTACCGTAGATACAGCACATTCTAGATATTTACACTTACGAAATCACGGACACATTAAAGAATACACACGTTACAGAGATACAGACATTAATATTACACTTACGAATACACCATTCTATATTTACCATTACAAATACAGACACATTACGTAATATAACACATTACATATATAAACTTACTGGATTAGAGACATTACATAAATACACACATTACATAATAAGACACATTACATAGATACAGACCCATTACATAATATAACACATTACATAGATATACACGTTACATAGATCACACATTACTAGAGCTTACAGAGATACCCCATTACCGGATCACACTACAGAATCCCTTACAATTAACACATTACGAATACAACACATTACATAATATAAACACATTACATAGATACGACACATTACATAGATATAACACATTACGGAGATATGGAGCCACATTACATAATACAACACTTACATAGATACAACACATTACAGAGATACAACACATTACATAGATACAACACTTACAGAATACAGACACATTACCAGAGATATACACGTTCACAGAGATACAACACGATTACATAATATAAACACATTACATAGATATAGACACATTACAGAGATACAACACTTCCAGAGATACAACACATTACAGAATACACCATTCATTTATACACATTACATATTACACATTCATATACACACATTACATATATCACTTACATATACACTTTCTATCACACTTACTATATACACTTACATAATAAAATACACACATTACATAGATATAACACATTACATAGATATACACATTACATATCACACATTACATAGATACAGACACATTACATAGATATAACACATTACAGAATACAACACATTCATAATTAGACACATTACATAGATAGAGATACAGACACATTACATAGATATACACTACATAGATATACCTTACATAATACAACACATTACATAATATAAACACATTACATAGATACAGCACATTACATAATATAACACTTACAAATACAACACATTACAGAGATACGGACACATTACATAGATCAACACATTACATAATACAGACACATTACATATATATAGAATCACATTACATAATACAGACACATTACATATACAACACATTCACATAATATACTTACATATATATAACACGTTACAGAATACAACACATTACATAGATATTTACCTTACAGAGATACAACACATTAAAGAATTGAGATACAACACATTACATAGATATAGACACATTACATAATGAATACGACACATTAATAATATACACTTACATATATCTTACGTAGATACAGACACATTACATAGATATAGACCCATTACTAATACAACACATTACATAATATAACACACTACATAATATAACACATTACATAGATCCACATTACATAGATATACACATTACATATACAACACATTACATAATATCAACACATTACAGAGATACAACACGTTTAGATACAGGCACATTACAGAGATATACCATTACACAGATCAGGCATTACGTAGATATAACTCATTACATAGATATAACACATTACATAATATAACCCGTTCAAATACAACACATTACATATATTTACCTTACAGAGATACAACACATTAAGAGATACGCACATTACAGAGATACAACACATTACATAATATAACACATTACATAATAAATACAGACACATTACATAGATATAACACATTACATAGATATAACACATTACATATACAACATATTACATAATATAACACATTACATAGATACAGGACACATTACATAGATATAACACATTACAGAGATACAGACACATTACAGAATACAACACATTACACAATACAACCACATTACTAGATATACCTTACATAATATAGGACATTACATAGATACAACACATTACATAATAAAACACTTACATAGATACAACACATTACATAATATAACACATTACATAATATAACACATTACATAATACACTACATTATGATTTCATTTCTTATTTTTTTTAGAGATACAACACATTACATAATATTTACACATTCAGATACAACACATTACTAGATATAACACATTACATATATAACTTACATATATAAATTACATAGATACAACACATTACATAATAAAGACCATTACGTAATACAACACATTACATAGATATACATTACATAAGACCTTACATAGATACAACACATTACATAGATACAACACATTACAGAATACACACATTACCAGATACAAATTACAAATCTACAGACACATTACATAATATACTTACGGAATACAACACATTACATAGATATAACACACTACATATACCCGACACATTACGTAAGATTGGACACTTACATAATATAACACATTACATAATACACACTTACATATACACACATTACAGATACAACACATTACATAATACAACACATTACATAGATACAGACACATTACAGAGATATAAGACACATTACAAATACAGACACATTACATAGATATAACACATTACATAGATACAGACACATTACATAGATATCTTCATTCACACTTACATAATACACACATTACATATGATACAACACATTACGAATACGACACATTACCCAGATACCCTCAAATACAACACATTACAGAGATATCACATTACAGAATACAACACATTACATAATATAACACATTACTAGATATAACACATTACCAGAATGCAGACGCATTACAGAATACCGGACACATTACAATCATCCACATTACATATATATAACACATTACATAATATAACACATTACATAGATACAGACACATTACATAATATAACACATTACATATACACATATTACATATACACTTACATATATAACACATTACATACAATAATCAAACACATTTTTACATAATATAGACGCATTACATAGATATGACACATTACATGAATACAACACATTACATAATACACACATTACATAATATAACACATTACATAATATAACACATTACATAATACAACACATTACATAATAACTTACATAGATACAACATATTACATAGATACACCATTACAGAATACAACACACATTACATAGTACAAACACTTACTAATATAACACATATATAACACTTACATAATATAACACATTACGAATATATGCCATTCACATAATCCAACACTTACATAATACACACATTACATAGATACAGACACATTACAGAATACACACATTACACAGAATACAACACATTACATAGATTAGACACTTACGCCAGATATAACACATTACATAATATAACACATTACATAGATACGACACATTACATAATACAAACACATTACATGTCACAGACACATTACATATATATAAACACATTACATATTACTTACATTAACACATTACATAATATAACACATTACTAATACAACATATTACATAAATTACAACACTTTCAAATATAAACACATTACATAGATAAATACATACAACATTACATAGATATAACATACATAATCATAACACATTACACTATACAACACTTACATAAAACACACATTACATAATATCCTCATTACATAGATATACACATTACATAGATACAGACACATTACATAGATACAACACATTACATGATACAGACATATTACACCAATACAACCATTACAAGATACAGACACATTACATAGATACAACACATTACAGAGATTAGCACTTACATAATATAACACTTACATAATATAACACATTACGAATATAATTTATATACAACCACATTACATAATACAACACATTACATAATACAACACATTACCCGAGATACAGACACATTACATAGATATAACACATTACATGATATTACATTACATAATACACACATTACATATCCATACATAAAAAATATCATTTAGATACACCATTACTAATATCCTTACATAGATACAGACACATTACATAATCCACACATTACAGAGATACAACACTACAGAATACAACCCACATTTCCCCTTAATATACACTTCATATCATAATATAAACATTTCCATTTCTAGATACAGACCGCATTTACAGAGTATACAGACACTCACATAATATATACACATTACATAGATACAGACACATTACATAGATACAGACACATTACAGAGATACACCTTCTAGATACAACACATTACAGAGATACAACACATTACATGATACACATTCTAGATACAACACATTACAAATATAACACATTACAAGAAATACAGACACATTACATAATATAACACATTACATAATATAGACACATTACATAGATATAACACATTACATAGATATAACACACATTACATAGATACAGACACATTACATGAAATACAGACACATTACATAGATA